>NC_079386.1:2640334-2642834 GCF_021018895.1 Seriola aureovittata
CCTCTCAGACTCACATAGAAATTATCTGTGTCCACAATGAAGCACTTTTGTAATAAAATAGTCGACTTTATTTGTTTCTTTGTATGTAGCAAAAGTAGTCATTGACATGCGCATATTTACATCCAGCAAACACATGTTTATTACGACGGTTATAACAAGGTACATCTAGAAAGACCATGGACACACGACTCCAACAATGATGCTCAGGTTCACTAATGTCATCGTTTCTGTCACTTTAAGATTTTTTTATGCTTTTTTTAATTGATGCTTGTACAAAAAGGAGCAGTTTTTAAATGCAGGTATAGAGAAACGTGCAGACGCCGTACCTCACCCCTCCTTCTCTCTCTCACTCTGTGACTTTTCAACTTCATAAAAAAATAAAACAACAAATGAAAAAGATGACAGAGACCTTTGTTTTTCACTTCCCGCTCTGTTTGACTTCTTCAGCGTGAGATTGTCGATGCCGTGACTCGGATCTGTCGGCGACACAGATGCCGAGGTTAGCTCGTCCCTTAGCAACAGACGGCCACAAAGGTCAACAACACCTACAAACAGGGAGCGACACTTGCTCCTGAGAAACGGTGTTTGTTGATGACTGATTATCTGTAGCCAGGTGATGTATGTCATCCAATCCCAGCAGTGGAAAATCCCTTTGTTATGTTTGAGAGAGAAATCTCTTCCCTAAAACATCTAGAGAAGAAGAGAAAAAGTCAGAATAGTCTTCATGATGATGATGATGATGAGGATGAATATTAAAATGACATTAACTGCTCCTCACTGAGCAGCTGCAGCTGAACCGTGGAGGGTATCTCTATAGGAGGAAGATAACGTTGGTGATTGTCGTATGACATGTCGTACAGTTAGTGTGAAGACTTTCCTTCTCTGTTGGTAACATTTACTAAAAACTACAGTGAGAAGCTGTTTTCTTTAAATAAATGAATCTGTGTTGTAGGAGCAGACAGGGCGGGGAAGTCTTCCAGAGCTGCGCCGGCACATTGTGTGTTCGTTCTCTTGTTGTGTAGTAAAGAACAGTAAGCCTCCACCACTGCAGCCTCCTCTGTAGGTGTCAGCTGTAAAAGATGCCGTATAGAGTCTGACCAGGGTTTGGCACCATAGCAACAAGGTAATTGAAGTTATGCAAAAGGATGAGTCATCAAAGCCATTATAGTGGTGTGAGTGTGGCTCCACAGCCCTGTGGATGAAATGTGCTGTTATACTTCATGATCAGGAGGTGAGTGTGTGAGTATGTGTGTGTGTGTGTGTGTGTGTGGGGGGGATTTCTATACAAAAAACACAACATGACACATTCAGATACATTCAGATGAGTGCAGGAGTGACTCGGACATTAGGCCACTCACACATCTTTATCTCTGAGAGGTGACACTACATGGTCAAAAGGATGTGGACACCCTGTGCTGAAGGGAAACCTTACAGTGATATTTTAGATATTAAAGAAGCAGATCGTGTTTGGTCATTTCCTGTTTCATCATGACTCCTTTTCCGACTCAGTTTCCCAGTTTGTTGTGGGAGAACCTGACTGGTCAACGACTCATGGATGATCTGGATCACGTGACACTGACCCAGGATTGGTGTTGGACTGCACTGATGTGTCTGGAACTGGTTCAACATCTGGATGAAAGGCTCAAACCAGAGGAGACTGTTACAGCAGCACATTAATGAGAATCTGTTTTATTGGCTCTTTTATCACATGACTGAATGTTTGGTGTCCACATACCTTTGTCAGTGTAGCAGAAATCATTTCTGATAAATGATGTTTATGATTTTTTTTTTCCTGCCTGAGATAATACCACAAATGTTCTTGTGTCTACATAGTAAAACTCCACCACCATCATCATCATCATCATCATCATCATCATCATCATCCATCTCTCTCTGTGATTGGTCCGACTGATTTGTTAAAGGTGCAGCAGAATGAAGCATCCTCCTTTGCTGGCATTGTATAATGTCCAAACGGAGAACGTCTTCATGCCGGGGGTTGGGATGAGAAGTCCAGACCACGTCCATCCTCTTGCCCCTCCCTCACAGAGGAGGGGTGTAGTTCTATTTTATCCAGATCACCTCTGGAAGAAAAGGTCCTCTGTAACGTCCTCGTCCAGACAACAACCAATCAGAATGTTAGAAAGAAACTTGTAACATATGAAAAAAACGAAAACCAAACACCAGCAAATCAAAATGAAAAAGAAAAGCCCTCTGGTCATCTCTCCTTATTTCCATCTCCCTCCTCTCACTCTCTCTCTCTCTCTCTCTCTCTCTCTATCTCCCTTCATCCCTCCTTCAGTCCTTCATCTGCGGTCTCTTCATCAGTATCTGTTGAATGTATTTCTGCAGCTCGTCACGTCTGCTGCTGTCTGACTGTTTTCCCGCCGCATAATACTCTTCATCTCTCGGGCCTGAGTAATACATCTGCTGCTGCTCGGGAGAGATTACAGGCATCCGGGGAGGGGGGCGTGCTTTGGGAACGGGGAGCGGCTGAAATGTC
>NC_079386.1:5770334-5912834 GCF_021018895.1 Seriola aureovittata
TTGTAAGAGGAAGCGTGAGTGTAAGAGGACACACAGGATTTCGTGTGTGCAATCATGTCTGTATATATATGTGCAGATGCAAGCTCATGCATGTATGTGAGCGTGCGTGCGCGGGTGTGTGTGTGTTTGCGTTTGTGCATCCAAGCTCAGACAAAGGCCCAGCCAGAGTCCATTGGCTGGGCGGGAGCGCGTGCGGCGTAGTAATGAGGGCGTCATTAGTTTGGCTGGGAGGCTCCTCCACTATTAGCTAATGGATTCTCAGCCATCTGCTCTGACAGGCTCCACTGGCTACTCATTTCCACCTTGATCAGAATAGGCTACTGGAGATGTCGTTGCTCTGTGTGTGTGGAGGCTCGGGGAGTGGCTGAACGCCTCCTTGCTGTGTGGTTCAACTTCTCCTGTCTTATTTGTCTGGTTCACTGTAACGCAGCTGCCTGTCTGTCTCTGTCGTCCTGTTTTTTGTTGTTCGTTTTTCACACAGTCTTCATTTTTCTCTTGCCTGTAATATAGACCTCTAGTATTTTTAGCATCACAAAAGTCACCAGAAAAGAAGATTATACCTCAGTGAATTGTGTTTCAACCTTTCAAAAGTCACTGAGTCAAGGTGTGAGTTTGGTCACCTTCTTTTCTTTTGTCTCCAGTTCACTGTTTCATGGTACAGTACATCAGAAAATTTTAAAAGTAAAAACAAATAGGAAACATCATTCTGAAGTGCAGTGTGGCGGCCAAATAATTATCAGTCACCAGAAAATGCAATTGAAAAGCCAAGATTTCTGCCTGGGGATGAACAACAAGTTCTTGGAAAAGACGATGTGTGACCTATCTTGTCAGCTTCACTGGGAGCTGACCTCTTTCTTCCACACCAGAAATAGTTTGTGGGTCTATTGCTGGTGGGTCTCCACAGGACATAAACTGTAATAGATTTTAAACAGACTGGCTCCCAGGGCTAAAGAATAAACTTAACACCTGGGATCTTTTGGAAAATGTGTATGAAAACCTGATCTATTTACCTGCAGTGTGCCACTTCCACTATTCTACGTCTATGCTTGGCTTTCATGCAACTTTCTGAAATGACACTAAACCTGCCAACCATTTCCATCAGCTTGGTTGAACTGAATGAATCATCTTCCTGAACAGAATGTCAAACAAAAGAGAGTCTATTTTAGCTCTGTTGAAGCGCGGGGACTCTTGAGCACTCGACGGCAGAAAAGCTCAAATTAGGGACTCAATCATCAAATCAAGATCTATGACTTATGTCAGCAAACAATTGCCTTCTTACAAGTCCAGCATAGTAAGCATCATAAGCATCTTAGTGAGGTGTTTAAAGGTCTCAGTATATATCAAATGTTAGTTTAGTATTCACTGTTGTTTAGTTCTGGTTGATTTCACCAGCTCAATTCTGTGTCTTTAGTTTGTTATTGATAATTGATAAAAAAAAAAAAAAAAGCTCTTTAGTTTGTTATGCTTCTTTTTTTTTACCAGTCCTTCCTCCTGGGAAGGTTGTGAACAATAGGTTTATGTCATATACACAATATGAGGGTTCCTTAATAAGTGTTAGGATTAAGCAGCAACATCCAGGGCTGAAAAAATGAAGCCAACATATAAGTGCCAAAAACTGCAGTTCCTGGAACGACCACTTGAGGCTGGCTCCAAAAGTGAGTCAATCCCCAGACTCCCATGTTAAAATGCCCAATTTTACAGCAGAAATAAACATGTTTACAGCCTGGTACAAAAAACTGTTTTAGTCTCTATAGCTAATTTCCCCCCTCGTGACAACTATATGGGGGGTGAATTTTTATATAACTCACTCGTTTACGTTTCATTAAGGCTTAAAGTTCTGCATAACTAGCGGTGTGCCGCTTTGAGTGACGGATGAGTGAGCGTGTGATTGGCACAAACTGACTTTTTAGATTAGTCAGGAGTTAGGCGGAGCTTCAGAACCACTATTCAGAAACCTGTGGGTGACGTCACAGAGGCTACATCCATCTTTATTAATAGTCTATGGAGTATGGTTAGTCCATACTTGCACACCTAACAAATAAGGGCAAGTTGTCAGTTATTTAGATTATATGTATTTGAAGGTGATGCAGAATATATAAGTGAACAAAATATAGACATTAGTAAAAGAGTCTTAGATAAAATGGTTAACAGTTTTAAATACCTAATGCTCCAATTATGCCCTTTGTTTTGTTGCTCACTGCATTGAGCAATAAAGGGCCGGAAATACTTTGTGCTTGTTTTTGCTGAGAGCCAAACATAGATAAATTTTAGTTCAATTTAATTTCCAGTGGCAGCCATGGTGACTTGACAATCCAAAAACACAGATGAAAATGTTTGGTGGCTATAGTAACATTTTTTTGCCAAACCTACTTATTTCCATAAAAGGCCTCTCAGTTCAGCTCCTCCAGTAAAATACTCAGACACTTTATTTTCTTTTATTTGTGGTAGTTTTGTGTTAAAGTATTTTGCTGATTTCAGGGTCTTCATGAGACAATACACATGATAACATGATGAAGGAGCTTTTGCTGTTTAGAGAAAAAAACTCTCACCCCCACAGGGTGAGTGCAGTGTTCAAAATACTCAAAAGACCAGTGAATGTCCACACCAAAGAATTTAGTTCAAATTGTTTAGTGAATCTTTTCAGCAAGCAATGAACAATTACAGAATTCTGGATCAGATGTGCCTTTTCCTAACCAATAACAAGTGTTGGTCAGTCCACAGTCTGACAACCTAACTTTCCCTGATCCAGTGTATTTATACAAGTACAAACAAAGAAATGTGCATGGGCGTTTTGTCGTCTTCTGATTGGCTCTGCTGACTTCCTCCTTCCCATCTGACTCCGACCTCAAATGTCACCTAAAGCTCAGCACGCTCAAAGGAAGACAGTTAATGCATACATATAAATTACCACTAATCTACCTCTGTTACCTCCGGCTACCCCCTACACATGGCCATAGGGTGATCTTTATCAGTGGTTGTAAATAGTTTCCCGGAGGCAGATGTTTAAACGACCACTCACCCTTAGCACCTAAATATCCACTAGTATAAATCATTAAACAGTTTTAACTTTAATAGTCTGAAATACTACAACAATGATTACATACACATTCAGTATTGATTTGCATCCACTCTGCTGTGCATATTGGCTCTGGATTGCAACTTGCTGTCATTAGCTCAGAGTAAGTGTCCGTCTGTTTGATTAATAGTCTGTTTGTTTTTATCTGCTTGTATTCCCAATTCCCCCTATGATCTTCTGTATATTTCTTCCTCTTTTATACTGTCCATCTATTTCTCATTTACTATGAATATCACAGCGTCTGTCCCTGAGGGGCCCTTCCAAGAAATTACACATTATCACCCTTCGCTTTGACACAGACGTGTTGGAGCATTTATCACACCTATCAGGATGCGTCATAAACATATGATCGCATCCACTGTCTCTGGGGGGCTGTAGCTCATCTAGCACGCACACACACACACACACATCATACACACATTATACACAGCCTGCCAAATATCCAGATGTATCTGTCAACTCTGACGCTTATTTCACACACACATACACATGTATCCTCACATATATCCTACAGTCATCACAAATCTTTTTTCTCTCTCATGGTTTTCTCTTCCTACTGGTTTAGCAGGGCTCCCTTGGGCACAGTAGAACCCTATCCTGTTTAATTGAGTGTATCTCATCATCTGCAGTGGGCCTTCCCCCCTCTAATCAGTTTTAAGAGCTCCTTTGCTTTCTGCCACCCTTTACGCTTCAAGGGAGGCTAGCACTGTGTGTGTGTGTGTATTTGTGAATGTTTTAAACGGATGGGGTGGGCTAAGTGCGGAGGATTAAAGCACCAGCGCGAATCATCTTGTTGACATGGAGTCCACGAAAAGTCTAAGTGAGAGAGACAGACGAGAAAGTGGTGCACCCTGACACACAGTGAGTGACTGAACTCCAAGTGTCGTAGTATACACTTCTGCAGTCAGAGGAAAGGTTTTTTACACTTTTCCTTCAATTGAACCCTTACAAAGGAGTAAATATATACACAACTTTCACCAGTGTCTCTCTAACATCTCACTTTCTGTGGGAGAGGAAGATTTTCTGTTCAGTGATCATCTGCTAAAGAAGCATGCTTCCTTTTATTCTATTTCCTGGTGCAGAATATTTTCTGGAGCTGCTGTGGCAGTAGAGGCGTTAGACATCTGCTCTTCATCTTATTACTAAATTAGAAAAATCAAAGGAAGAGATGTTACAGAGCAGCCAAAGCATTCAGACAGTGACACATTATTTTGTTGATTTTCTGTGGAATTTGTTATTTGAAATGAAACACTCTCGATAAGCTTTAATGTAAAGATGTTTTCATCCCCATCGCCTTAACCATGTAGGCATGGTAGTCCTTTCGCTCTCCAATTTTAGGGGACAAAATGTATGTAAACACAAACACATTTGATATTTAGTTGCAAATCATTTGCAGTCAAAGACTCTCTTAAATCTAAGGCCCTCTTCAGACCTGCATTAACAAGCGTCTCAGGTGATCCAATCACAAGTGGGCAGATCCGCGTACGTCAGTTCACACATGGCGTTAACTTGCCTCTCCACATGCGCATGGAGTGATCACACCTCCCCACTTCATGTGCAGATAAATATGTATGTGTTGTTGTTTTTAGTCAGTCCGACAGACGGGTCTGGTGCGTGCGTGTGTGTGTGCGTGTAAGAGAGAGGGATAGAAACGCCACGGAGGGTCTGAGCAAATCATGTACTGTGCACAGCAATAAGATAAGGTTTTGGCCAATTGAAAAGTATTTTCAGTCCAATAGGAAGTTGTAGTGAGACTAATTAGACTGTGGTAGAGGACGTCAGTAGAGTAGGCGGTCCTTCAGTGTGGCCCAGGACTCCTAATAGAATGTGTCCACATGTGGTCTAGACCACCTCTAAATGTGGTCTGAGTGATCTGATCTCAAATGCATCCTCAATGCATCTTGGGTGTGTTCACACATGAACTTAGAGCTGTCACTTTGGCTCGGGTCACCTGAGATGGATGTTAATACCAGGTCTGAACATGGCCTATGACCGACAAACAAAAGCAGAGGATTGGTATTTTCCCTCTCCCCGGCCTGAGTCTCATCTTCGCTTCTTTCTTATTTCAGTGTTGTTTTGCCCTCAGTGACTTTAGCAGGTAAAACACATGCTCAGCTGGACTGAGGTCAGGTGTCTGACAGTGCCATGCAAGAATATTTCACTGTTTGGCCCTAGAAACTCCTCAGATGTCTTGTCAGTGTGTTTAGGATCTCTGTCCTGCTACATTGTCCTGTAGGACTGTATATGAAGGAGCCAGTGGGTCCTTCATAAACTCCTAGTGATTGTTTTGTTACAAAGCCAATGAAAAATGCTACTAATACTGTACTTTCTGGCTGCACTGGGCACATGTTTCCATTCTCACTGCCTCTCTTTAATGCTTTCTCTCCTTTCGCTCCCTTGTCTCCTCACACTCCACATTCTTCTTCACTGGTGTGATCGTCACATATGTTGATCCAGCTTTATCCTGATGTGTCTCTGTGGGCCCAGAGACAATCAAGTCACACACAGATGCACTCGACTGGAAGACGGTGACGCCTTGCGGTGTTTTAATTGGCCCGAGAGATATTGTACAGGCAGACACACTATACCGATCCTCTGCAGTCACACACATAGAAACACATTTAGTGAATACACATATGCTTGTGCACTGGGCTTGAATCTATACACAAAAACACACAGGTATATTGAAGCACCAAGCTAGCCAGGGCTCATTTAGTTCAAATATCTCTCCCCTCTTTTTCTCACTTTCTCACAGTCACACACCCATTACTGTATTAACTGGCAGTTGTCATTCACACACACACACTCACCCTCCTGTGGACAGAGCAGAAACATCCTGCTACAGAGTGAGAAGGCAGTGCTAATTGTCGCTGCTTACTGATGCTTTCTAGTGACAATATGTTTGTGATGGCGTGTCAGACTGAACTATGCCGTTTGATGTTGCCCCAGCTGGCTGCCGGGACTGGTTGATGCTCCTCTACGGCATAAACACACACACACTATGGTCTACCTCCTAATCCCACCAAGGCCATCATCAGCGTCTGCTCCTTTACCTCCTCTGTTTCTATTTTCACTCTCTCTGTGTCACTTTTGTACCAACTCCTGCTGATGTGAACAGGGAATAGGGTTCAGAACGGGGGTAGGTGGGAAGTGGGGGGCGGGGGGTGGATGTGGAGTCGGAGAGAGATAAGTAAGGAAAGATTAACCTCCTTCTAAAAGTGTGTGTTTGTATACATCTAGTATGCATGCCAAGCTAAGTGCTCATCTCCCTATGCATGTTGTGTTTCACCTGCTTAACCTCCACCTCCATCTTTGTCTCTTCGTATTCCTTCCTTTTTATCTTTGAGCCTTTTATAAGTACTCTTTGCCCTTGCTTTCTCATTCCACACTTGGAAAGTGCATCGCTGCATCACATATTCAAAAGGATTTTGTGTGTGTGTGTGTGTGTGTGTGTGTGTGTGTGTGTGTGTGTGTGTGTGTGTGTGTGTGTGTGTGTGTGTGTGTGTGTGTGTGTGTGTGTGTGTGTGTGTGTGTGTGTGTGTGTGTGTGAGTGTGTGTGTGTGTGTGTGTGTGTGTGTGTGTGTGTGTGTGTGTGTGTGTGTGTGTGTGTGTGTGTGTGTGTGTGTGTGTGTGTGTGTGTGTGTGTGTGTGTGTGTGTGTGTGTGTGTGTGTGTGTGTGTGTGTGTGTGTGTGTGTGTGTGTGTGTGTGTGTGTGTGTGTGTGTGTGTGTGTGTGTGATGCTCCCTGTGGTTCCTGCTGTAATTCTGTATGCTTTCAGCTTGTTCTAGGTTCCCAGTGTGACTCAACCTCACATGTCTATTTGCATCTCTTTCTCCTTCTCTCTCTGTCTTTCTCTCTCTCTACATATTGCTGTTAGTAACTCTTCCTTGCTTTTATTCTCTAACAAATTTATCCCGTATTCTATCTCCCTCTTCTGCTTTCTTTCCTCCTCAACATCTCTTTTTTTTCACATTCCATTTCAGATTGTCTTCTGTTCCTTCTTCCTCTGTCACTCCATCTTTCTCATGCATTTTCACTCCTCCTCTCACTTTCTCCCTACCTCTCTCTCTCTCTCTCCCTCCTCTTTCCATGACTGCCATCGCTTCTTTCATTTTCTGACTCAACACCTTGCTCTTTGCATGTCTATTTCTGGTCTCTATCTTCCTCTCCCCATGCCAGCATCACCTCCCCCTGGTTCTCATTATCTGTCTCTCTCTTTTCCTCTCTCCTGCCTCTGTCTCTGCTAAGATACCTTGTATTCCCGATCCTGTCCCACCCACATGTGCATGTGTGCACACACACACACACACACACACACCTGCACACGTGCACACACAGATGCGCTGTTTTTAAAATCACTGCATCAGATCTGTCATTTTGTTCTGTGTTAGCAGTTTGCTTCTGGAAACATGAGAAACATGCTAAAACTGCTTGACTGCAATATCAAGACAAGCCTTGACAAAGATTGGCCCTTAAACCCTTTTCTAGGATTTCACTTGATGCAGCTAGAAGCAGAAAAGGCCGATGAAATCACACATTGAGGACCAAAACGTTTTTGAAACTAACATATTAAAGGTCCCATATTGTATAAAGGTAGATGTTCACGTGTTGTTTGATTATAAAGCAGGTCTAGGTTCTATGTTAATACTGTGAAAGTATCAAAGTGCTCAGTCCACAGAGAAACTTTGTGATGTCACAACAAAGCAGTCACCGCTCTCTGCCCAGCCCCAAGCCCTGTCCACCTGGATCCACCATCCAACCATGCAGGATTTGGTTTCCCTGAGTGTTTACCTGAAACCTGCTATATTTTTATTCAAGCACTCAGAAAACAGTCTGTCAGAACAGCAGGTAAATCAGCCAATCAGAAGAGAGACGCAGCGCCTCCTCTCTTCTGATTGGCTGATTTACCTGCTGTTACTAGAGCTCCAGAGAGAAGCCTGAGAGAGGAGATGTAAAACTACACAGATATGCTTTTTGGTTCTTAAAACCACAAATATACTGTATCTTCTTATGGATCAACACTTCAAATAAAACACTGAAAAAGTGTAAAATGTAGGCCCTTTTTAAATAATGAGAAATGAAACTTGCACCTGGTCATATTTCCATTATTTGACAATTGTCATCATATCATCTCTATACTGCAGGTATCATGTGATGTCCTTGCTTGCAATATTCCCCTGCAACAACAGCATATATTAAAAAAACAAGAACAAAACTATGAACAGGTAGAGGAACCTGCCAAAGTGGCAGCAAAGTAAAGCATCTGTTCCTGAAATGTCTTTAAACATTTGAACTTTAGTATCAGAGTGAGAAATCTGACTAAGCCTTAATGTTTTTTTCTATCTGGCTGCTCTGCCCTCTGTTCTATTGAAACTTTTATTTATTTATTTATTTTCTTGTATCGTGAACTCATGTTTTTGTCACTAATGATCCCCACTTGGTGCAACTTCCAGACAAAGCAGAGCAGATGTCCCTCAGATACCTGCTGTTAAATTACAGCATATTACATTTTTTGTCATTCAAACCCTGGTAACTAAGAAACAAGCCAGTTGTCAGTGATATGATCGCATCATAACAAGCGTTTGTGTAAATGTCGCAGCACCTTTGACTTTTTTCTCTGTCAGTGTGCGTTGCTTTTGTTTTGCACATTGTTACCATGCCCTAATTTATTTTTCACTTGAAGGGGGAGGATGCACACCCCCTGCCACCTTTTGATAAAATGGAACAGATGTTCATTGAAAAGCTACTGTGAAATTATAATTATAATGCATTTTATTTTTTGTCATGCAAACCTTAAAGCTGATAAACAAGAAAGACGTGTGATATGATCTGCCAGTAATGAGCATTTGTATCATTATGTCGACAATTACAATGTCCTCATCTCTTTTTAGACTGCTTGTTTTTTTTTTTAATCTCTGCGCTCTCCCTCCTGTTGACATGTTTTCACCATGCACTGTTGTTTTTACCATCTCATCTTGGCCTAGGTCCCCAGCGGGACAATGGAAGTATCCTCTGAACTCCATGACAATGAGTCTTGGAAAGCTGTGTGCAGGAAATTATCTCTCCACCGGTGAGTGAACTGACTGAACGCTTTCTTCCCTCATGAGATCTGCATGCAGAGGTACAGACACTAGAAACACACAGTGATGTTCCTTTTACGTGTAATCTAACTGCACAGACTGGTTCTTCTGACGGTTGTGCCCCATTCACATGTATAAACTCAACTTTACTCAAGCTCTCCTTCCTCATATTTCTTTCATAAAGCAATGATTAGTAGTAGTGAAAATTAGAGTAAAATTTACATGAGAAAATAAAAGAATTTGTGGCAGGGACCTTATGTTCAGACACATTGATCCAGCTTTTATTGCACACATTTGTCACAGCCTTTCACTGTGTAATCAGTGCATCTAAAATCATTGTCTGCAGAGCCTAATTTTCTTTGTTTCACTATGCACACTGGGATAACAGTTTGTTTTTGGCACTAGAGCCAAAAGGCTTTTGTTGTCAATGCTATTATTGCTATTAACATCCATTCAGAATCCGAGCAGCAAAAAAATAAAGAAAATAGGGCTACCGGTTCATTGATTTGATCCAGCACAAAAAATTGTGGCGCCAATAGGCTTTTTTTTTTTACACTGTTTAAGTTTACCATTCAATGCACACACACTGCCACACACAAATAAGAAATGCTGTTCATGTTCGTTTCATTACCTTTTCATGTAGATGCCTCTATGTCTGCTGAGAAGGTTTAGAGGTGATGGCAATTTCAATAGAATTGTATATGTGTGAAATACCTGGGGTACTATGGTGTCTCATACAGGTTGAAAGCCCATGTGAGAGACATTAAATAAACCGGTCCAGATATCAATAAAATGGTACGAATATGACCACAGTTATAAGCAATACACACAAGTAATAACTGCTCACCTATGAATAGGTTTCCATCAAAATACAGCAGCTGCAGCCAGCTTTTTTTCTCTGATAAACCTACAGAGTTATCACATATGTGGTGATCACAGTGGAGCATGTAGCAGGATTAAGAGCCAGATATTTCTCTCAGCAGTTTGTGGAGACCAAAACAGACATAAGAGTTTGAATATTGGACACAATGGATGCTAGTTCAGCATAACAACTTTATGAGGTGATATGATAATATGCCAGTGTTATGATTACAGCTTGTTGCGCTGAGCCAAGTGTCTATATCTATAAATACTGCTTTAAAGATGGATTAATTTAAGGTTGTAGTTTCGCCGGATAGTGTCTCACACACACACACACACACACACACACACACACACACGATATATAGTGATATATATATATATACATATACATATATATATATATATACATATATACATAATATATATATATATATATATATATATATATACATATATATATATATATATATATATATATATATATATATATATATATATATATATATATATACAGTATGTCACTGTGTGTGTGTGTGTGTGTGTGTGTGTGTGTGCGCGCGCGCGCGCGCTATGTGTGTGTATTTGGATGACAGATGACTGCTGTAACACTCACTGCTGGAAAACAAAACTTGCAGCAAGTTAGTTCTCAACTTGGGTGAAGTTTTGTCTGGCGCTCACCTGTTTCTCGGGAAATTTGTGCACCCCAGCGCTAGAGAATTGGATACACACTGCAGTGTTGGGGTGGAAAATGAATACACTGCTCTTTCTGTCCTTTCAGGACGACTACATTAAAACGAAAAAAAAAACAAAAAAGAATTGTTCAAAGTCTTGACCCAGCGCATAAAGGAAAGAGGTCAGAGCCCCAGTGTGTTGGAGAGGAGAACAGAATTGGAGATGGAGATGTGTTCATGCTGTTTTTTATTGTGAGTGAATATTACTTTGGGGAACATAGAGTGACATTTGAGAGAGAGAGAGAGAAGACCTAGGAGCTCTTGTGAAAAGATTGAGAGATTTAGGGAAAGGTGGAGAGAGGCAGACAGAGAGACAGACTGTGATAAAAGTGGCATATCGACTGAAATTGGAAGTGAAGTATCTGTAGTACTTTGGACACACACACACACGCACAGCGTCAGCATCAGACAATCAGGTGGAGAGTGTGTTGAGGGGAGGCATCTCTTGTACAGCTGTGTCCTGTTGCCCATCAGAGCTATCTGCCCCCTCCCAATCTCTTCCTCTCTAAAACCGTGTCTCTGTTTAGCCCTCACACATCATTACCTGGAAACCCCATTGCTTTCTCCCAACTCCTTTCTTCCTTAACAGCTTCTCTTCCGGCCCAAACTCAGTCCTCCCCCACTGGACAGAGAGCAGGAGAGAAGCAGGAGGTTGGTGAGTCAGAGGCAGGTGCCTGACAGCCAGCCAGCCAGCTCAAGAAATTTGTCATCCACTACCTCCTGTGTTTTTTCCTTCCCATCTACCCCCCTGTCTGTCTCTGTGGTCTGCTGAGGCCCAGTGCTGCTCACTGGAGATACCAGGACCCACAGAGGAGGGCCAAATCCCCCCCCATCTCTCTTCCTCTTCTACTCTTCCTATCATTCTTGCACTTATTTCCCTCATCCTTTTTCCACTGCTCTCATTCTCCATCACCCAAACACTCTCCTTTTATGCACCTAAACATTTCTCTCTCCTTCCTCCTTCTTTCATTTAGTCCTTCTTATTTTGCTCCTAGCCAGTGTTTCCCCTGCATGCCTTTGCCCAGACTCCTCAACCAGCACAGTGTTGGCACACAGTGCTTTCCTGTTGGGACACTACATATTTTGCTATGGCCAAATATTCACTCACATACTCATCTGTCCATATACAGATGCACACAAACACACACACTCACACACCCTCATAAATGCGTGAGCCCACTGAGGAAAAAAAAAAAAAAAACAGTGTTTGTTTGTGTGCCGTACTCTTGCTCTTGCTCTTTCATGTGCCTTTTTTCATTTTCATTCATCCTGACTGGTTCACCTTTGGGACAGCAGCTCTAATCTCTCTGTTCCCTCTTGTCTCAGTTTGTTTGGTAGAGATTCTTTGAGCTGCTATCAGATTGGTTTGTTGTAGCCCACACTTTGTAGCTGGATGCTGTTGATGGTGTTTTCTGACTCTGATGTATGTGTTCTCATCGTGTTTGCTCGCCTTTTCCACTGCACTCTTCTGTCCACAGTGGTGCCACACTCACCTTGATGCACAAGCACAAACGTAGACGAGTGCATGTATAAACATATGCTGCACAATCAGATTCTGTCCGTCTATGAACATGAACCTGTGCCAAACCTTATGTCTGTGTGAATTTCTATACAGTGACTCCATAAACTAGCTCACACCTACGGATCACTATATCATCCTGCCTTGTTAAAACATTATCCCGATTTTTTCCACCATCTTTTCATTCCCTCGATTTATTTTATTGACATCCTCCTACTTTTTGGTAGCATGTAGTCATCACCAGTGCCCTCCACTGTCATTTGCTGTTGCTGTTTTCTGTGTCACGGTGTTAGTCAACCGAGAAGATGTGTAGTGGCTTTGCAGCCGTTGTAATGTCAGCCATTTCTTCTTGTGTGTGGCTCAGATCACACAATTAGACAGCACACGTGCCGATAATACTGTATAATACTGGTTAAATAAGCTGTGCTGGGGTTGGACAATATTCTACAATCTGAATAGGGCTGTAATTTGTTACTAAGGTCAATAATCAAAATGAGAAATCACCACATAGAGGTGCTTATTCTAGCGAGATGAATTATCTCTAGTAGTTTTTGGGCTCTAGCCTTCTGAGGAATTACCATGTACCTGTAACATGTTAATGTAATTGAGTGTCTTCAGAATGTACTACTTACAATGCAATACAGGCTAATACTGTAAGTGTTCTTGCTTCAGTGAAGCACACTGATGTTCTCTCTTTTATTTGGTGTGATTGCTGAATCAATCTTTTAGCTCTGGATTATTGTTCTCACATCATCAGGTGGATTCAGCATTTTCATACCTTTCAAAATATTCACCTTTTTCTACTTTTTTGGAAATAATGGATGTGAATTATTAGAAAGAAATAGTGTGTGTTTGAGATTACAAGTAACTTTGTCTAGCCCTTGATTAAAAAAAAAAAAAAAAAACATTTCCAGAAAAGCTGCAGATGCATCAGGTTTTCTGAGTGGACCCAATCAGAAAGGAAAGAGATAATCATGCAGTGTGCTTGAGTAGGAGAGGGCAAGTGATGGAGAGAGAGAGAGAGAGAGAGAGAGAGAGCGCTAGTGCAATTTTCTTTTTTGCAATTTAATGATTTTTCCAAAGTGGAATTACCAGTTTCCTGTGTGCTGTGGTCTGTGTCACTGCTGCTCCTCTGTTAGCCTGAGGAGGGACCAGACAGATATGTGCTGCCCTCCTGACACATGAGGTACTATTTTTCTGAAGGAGTCAAATAAGCTGTTCCCAGTGCAACAAGGGCCTTCCAGTTTCATGTGCAAACATTCAACCAGGACACAGCGTGGCTCTGTTCAAACATCCACGCATGCACACATAGCCATCCATTTTCACTGGATGCATTCATCTTACTCATCCCGTAACACCCCTTATTACATCCTTCTTTTCCTCTGTTCCATATCCCCACCTCTAATTGCTCCCTCATTTTTTTTCCTGTCGGTTCCTCTTCCCTCAAATTCATTGCTTTTCATGCCTTCCACCTCTTATCACTGTGAGTTGATATTTATCTCTGCACTGTTCTCGCTCTGATCACCTGTTCCCCTCCGCCTGCTCCCAGCTGTGTTTGTGCATTGCAGTCCATGCACTGAGATGAGATGGCGCTAACAGCTGAGACACAACCACCAATCTATCTATAAATCAATCATGCTATCACCTGGGTTTGTGGAGTATTTTGGTCTCCTTAGTGCACCATCTGCTTTGTTGTTGCGTCTCTCCTTATGAACATGTGTGCAGGTGCATCAGCAGACACATGGTTGTGTATGAATGCGTTCGTGTGCGTGCGTGTGTGTGTGTGTGTGTGTGTGTGTGTGTGTGTGTGTGTGTGTGTGTGTGTGTGTGTGTGATTGCGTAGACCTGCTTGAACATTCCTCCGTTCAGCTTGACTTGTTTATCTTTTCCTCCTACCTTTATTTGCCAAAAGGCTCAATCCCAGAAGGCTTGTGACAGTTTTACTTGTCAAATGTGTGTTTGCATTTCCTCCTCTGTGTGTCTGTCTGTCGCTCCCTATTGTTGGTTTGTTCTCATTCACTTTTGAAGTTACTGCGACTTGTCTTGCGCCTTGGTTTGCAGTGGAACTAACTGGAAATGCTTGTGTGAGAGGACTAACAATTAAGCATGAAATGAAGTAAATGGAGCAAATGAAGTGTAAAAAGTGTCGCTCAGAAACTCGAAGAAATTGAGAAAAACATTTACATTTAACAATTCTATAATATTGAAATGTCACGCCATGCTCAAACAAAAAATTTGTAAAGGGCCAAAATCTGCATCAATACTGTGAAGATGCTTCAGATTTACCTAGCAGTAGCAGCGTTAGTAACCAACCAAGTAACCAGTCCTAAGGAGTACAGCGGCCTAAGTACAGCATGCATACTGTAAAGTATTCTTGTCAACATGGAATCATCAGGTACAAGAAGAAATCTAAGGAATATGAGACAATGACGTGAGGTAGTCCCACAGTCTTTTATAATTGTGAGCTTGAATTGTGGAGGTGTAATCTTCACTGCTATTTGTATTTCATCTCACTTCTTCCTCTTTATTCTTTAGATGAGGAACCAGATGAGAAAAGGATTGTGTGGACAATTAATGGAGGAACAGGTGAGAATAAAAACCTGAACAGTATACACTGTGTTGAGTGCCAGGTTTCACCACAGTGCATTTCTAAGTGGAAAACAGTTTGTCAAAGTGAGAAAACACTGACGAAAAGTGGTTTTGTTCTGGGCAGCAGCTAGAAGTTTTCCAAAGGAGACAAACTGTAACCATTTGGTTTCTGTCCTGTAAATCCAACAAGGCAAAAGCACAAAGACAGCGTAAGATTAATTGCTTAAAACTGAGCTGGAACGTCCAAGTGGCCTGATCCATTTAGCTGACAGTCTGGCTCACATTAGAAATGGAACAAAGTGACAGCCAACAAATCACCACCACGTTTGTGTGTTTTACATGATTAAATGACAGAGGGAGTATTAAATCAAACGTAGATCACCTTACACACTCACTGGCTTAAAGCCGCTCCTTTCTCCATTCAATTACAATTTATCCAGGAGGGAGCGTTCATTGTTTCAAACACAAATCCATTTCTTGTTGACTACATGTATTAATAAGTTTGTAGTTTCTTTGACAGTGATCGCAGCTTCCTGGCTGTGTAGTTAATCAGCTGCTCTCCTCTTTAGTGTGCAAGTTATATTAGACTAGTGTGCTTGCTTGCACTCTTCCAATGATGTTATTATTTAGATCAACATATTTAATAACCAGGATAATGACATTATTCCCAGCTGATATTTAGTCTTGATTTGTCTTGATTTGTTATTGTGTGACTTTCAGTGGTGGAAGAATGGTTCAGATCCTTTCCTGGAGTGAAAACACGATGACACAAACAAACCAACTGATTGAGGCAGCGGTCGACTGGTAACTCCCATGCTCTGAGGCTTTGAACAGAGCGATTAAATCAGCTGTTTCTGGTTAAAACAAAGATCTTATTCTTTAACAAAAATGGTCTA
This sequence comes from Seriola aureovittata, assembly GCF_021018895.1. Classification (NCBI taxonomy): domain Eukaryota; kingdom Metazoa; phylum Chordata; class Actinopteri; order Carangiformes; family Carangidae; genus Seriola; species Seriola aureovittata. Next base: position 5,786,090 of record NC_079386.1, read on the forward strand.
TATGTGAAGGCATCATATCCATAATGTTGTCCGACACTTATAATAACAATATGAACCTATCAGTGGAAAAAACCACTGTGGATGTTTTCCTTTGTGTCCTGGTTCTCCCCTTTCCATTATCTCCTCTTTCTATTACTTCATCAGGCTGAAGTTGACCACAGACAATGTGTGAGAAATATTCAGAAACTTTAATTCGGTTCCCATCACTGAGCTCTGTGGAGTCGTCTCTGTCTGCTGCCTAGATAGCTTTTCATATAACTGAATCAGGAACATAAAATGTTGAGATTGAGTCTATCCCACTCATCCCCATGACTACCATTTGCGTCAAGCTGAATAGTTTTCCCTTGTCATGTCTGTGAAGTGGAAATAACATGAACATCAAATGTTTTTAATCAGGCTTTCATGCTATTATTGTCACTCATATCACAGTCTGCCTTCTTCAGTTGAAAACTTGGAGAGAAGTTAAAACTTTTGTGTGGTTGCTATAAGCAGAAAGTATCAAAGTATCTTTATTGTCATGCATTTCATTGTTTCCATGTGTTGTGTGTGTGTTTCATTCCATCAGTGGGTTAGTGGAAGTCTGCAAACTGTGGGTGCACAAGAAAGCCACGATAAAACTTCCCAGATTTGACTTTTCTCTCTACATCAGGAGCTCTGTTTGCAGGGCTCCTGCACCATCATTCACATTGCAGCAGAATTGCAGACAGAACTAAATTTCCTTCTTCTCCCCTGTAGCAAAATACCGTGGTAACATACAGTACTTATTTAATTATAAGTACTGTGTTGTATTATATATTGTAGATTTCAATTCTACAGAGCATACAAAGGGGCTCTAGAAGTAGAATCAAGTACCAGGAGTGAGGGTTGGATCCACAGGCTTCAAGCATCACAATACACCTATAGCAAGTGGGTGTGTGACAGGTAACAAACCACAAAAGCCAACTAAGGTTAATACAGCTGCCAAATACCTAATCATGAAAAAGGAAAGGTGCTTTCCAACAGGTGTTAGCAGTGAATACCACAGACGACTAGTACCACCTGTAGTACTGGCTCCTCAGTTCACGTTTCACGCTTTGTATAGATCTGACTGCAGACCATTGAATCCTCCTGTGTTGCTCACTGCAAACGTCAAAACACACAGCATGAAGACCATGAAATTATATTTAAAACGAGCTCCATTATACATGTGTGTTAGTGTTTTTGCTTTTAATTATATGTTTATGAATGTTTGTGCTTTTCCTCCCATAAGGGGGGAGGGGTGTGGAGAAAGACACAAGCTGGCCTTTGTTTTAAAGTTTCTCCCAGCTGTCAATAAATGTTACTGAAGAGCAGAATATTACTGATAGCACCTGTAAACACACTGCTTGACACACAGGTTGAGAGTAATATATAACTTTGCCGCTGCCTATTTGTCCAACAAACTGAAATCCCTTCCTTCGCAGGTGCCAACTTTGTGTGAACTTTTTTATGCATTGAACTCTTGCAGTCTGAACTCTTTCAGGACTCTGTTTTACCTGCACTATGTGGACACTGGTCTTCTTTTGAAGATAAGCTGCCAAAGGACTGGCGCTATGCTGCCAAGTGAGTAACCGCCTGGCCTTATGTGTCTGACCTCAGGTAGTGTGTGCATGCATGAGTCTGTATGTGTGTGTGTGTGCAGCTGACACCATATACAACCTGCCAGACACCTGCTGCCAGGTTTGTTCGCTTAAAGTCACAAACCTCACCTCCATACACAGTGTCACTTCCCCTATGCATGTGTGTGTGTGCGCACTATATGCAGAACCTCTGTTTTAGTATAATTTATGCTAAAACAGCGACTTTTTGGTTATTTTATTAAGTTACATGATGGCAATAGGATTAGTGGTGACACCTACACATCTTTCCTTTTTCCCTTATTCCACCTTCCCTCTCTCACTTCATCCTGTCATCCCTGCTCCCGTCCTCACCCTTTCATCTGTCGCTCTCTATTCTTCCCCTTCAGCCCTTATCGCTTCTGTCTTTCTCTCTCCTGTCATGCTTTCATCCCTCCCCTCTTATCCTTGCCGTCTCATCTCATCCCACTTTCTGCTCACCCTTTCATCCGTTCCCCCGTCTGTCAGTTTAGTTACTTTACTGACTGCTTATCAGAGGCTGTTTTGCCTAAACAGTGTGCAAAATGTCACTTTCAAAGCCCAACAAGCAACAGTTTCTGTAGTCACACTGCACCGAGTTCCTCAAATTGAAATGAAATATGTACATATGACATGATAGTATGATAATATCCAGTCACTTATACTTATATCTACAGCACGAGTTTCTCCATATCCTCTGTTCTCTCTTGGAGGCTCCATTCTATATGATTGTGAATGACCTGTAATCTATGAGATCACACTGTACACAGATTGGTCAGTACCCAGAGCTGCAAAGACTCATTGTCAACATGCCTGTGCATGAGGTGTGTGCATGTGTGTGTTTATGCTTGTGTTTGTGTATGTCAGGTCAGTGTTCTTGTTCTTATCCTTGGAAAATCCTTCTTAGAATGAGCTCATCTGTTCCGGGAAAGGACATTTTGACTTGACCTAAGCCTATTAAGGTTCTACTTTAGTGTAAAATATTAGTTTAATTAAAGTATTAGTATTTAGAACTGTGCTTAATGATTAACCATCCTTTAGCATAGTTAATTATGGAGGTTCAGTGCTAAAATGCTGGAGTAACCCTTTAAAAAATGTGGAAGTAGGTAACACACATATTCATGCACAAATCTATAGATGCCAACACATGCATACAGTATACATTCACCCACATATACACAGGCCTGAAACCACTTGTCATCCTGTCAGATAAATATAACTTGGACAAGCCATCCTCCCTCACAGTGTGACATGCAGCCATGCAAAGGTGACTGAATACAGGTGTTGGGTGTGCATGTGCTACTTCTCTTTGTGTGTGTCTCCACAGCCTCCATCTGACCACGTGGCGGCTCTGAATAGCCTCCATCTCGGCTTCACTACAATTAGAGTAAAAGTGATGCGTTGCTCCAAGGCGCTGCAATTAGGCTGAGTCACGTCAGCGCTGGACAGCTCTGATGAAGGGCTATTAGAGAGCCAGGGATGATGGAGGCACTCACACAACCCCCCCCCCCCCCCCCCCCCTCACCCCCCACCTTTACCGCCATCACCATTCGTCACCACAACCCCCACTGCATGGCCCCCACACCCTCTTCCTCCACATCCATCACCATTACCACCAAACTTTCCCAGGCAACTACTCTGAGAAAGAGTCATTCTAACCTGGCAGCTCTCTCCCCGCCATTTTTCCCTCCTCTCTCTTCTGCATCTGTCTCATTTCCTGCCACGGATTCATATATATTTCGGGATAAGTGCTCTCCATGAATCTTACACCTGCTTTCTCTCTCTCTGCCTTTTCTATCCTTCATCCACTCTCCTTCCTTCTGTTCATATGCACGTCTATTCATCTTCCTCTCTCTAGCCTCTTTGAGTGCTTCACTCTCCCTCTTCCTTCCGTTTTTTTTTCTCAGAGTCATGCACCTCTTTTAATAGCTCAATTTCTCTTATTTTCCCCTTATCTTCTCCAATTTGATGCATTTCACCTGGCTGAATAATTTTGCCTGTATCAATCCATCTCCTCCTCCTTCACTCTTTTACTCTCGCCCCTATTTTAATACTTTAGTCCAAAGCCTCTATTTGTCTCTGAAAATGAATTTTTGAGCAGCTTCTGGGAACTCTGACTCCCAGAGTTCTCGAGTATTATTTTAGATACAGAGGTTAGTTGTATGGTGTACATTTTTTCTCTTTGGTTATTTGCTATAGTTTATCTGCTGAAGTGAATTACTTTCAGCTCATGACATTTAAGTGGAATTAAGGTGAACAAACAAATCATCATAAATGTAGTTATCTGTATCACGAGTCCCTCTTTTGCACCTGAAATGCATCATTAATTAGGTCAGATAAATGCTTCCTCGAGGATTGGGTTGAAAACACAGCAAGAAGCAGCAGGTAGCATTTTCTAACCTGTTCCATGAAAACTCGGTTCAGTTCAAAGTTGAAGTGTTTCAATGTAAAGTGCAAATCAACTACAATCAAAGAAAAAAAAAACATCATAATCAAAAGAATTTCTGCAGAAATAAATTAGTAATTCTATAAATATCGGCCTCAATAGACCAAGCAGCAAAATAATCTTGGTTGCATTTTCACTAATAGAGGCAGGCAGTGTTTTATTTTTGTCTATACAAATATAGACAAAAATGATGTTATTTGTGCCGTTAGAGTGAAACAGTACCTGACAGCTCTCCAGTTCACCTTTTCTACTCACAATAAACTTGCCAAATAGTGTATTATTTTCATGGCGAGGTTAATTCTTGTGTTTCTCAGTCTTTTATGCCTTGTAGGTGTTAGGTGTTAATATTTAGTAACAACTAAGCTCTATAGTAAGACTAGATTGTGCAGTTAATTCAGTGATGTGTAAATCTCATCTTAATAAGCACTTATCATCGGCCAAGTTTAAACAGCTGCTGCAACAGCTGCTTGGTTCCACAATGAAAAACACTAAGTGCATGGTTCTCTCTATATCTCCCTCCATGTTTCCATCACTGTCCAGAACACCTCTAATGATATCCAGGCCGTAGTGGAAAGCTGAATAGAGAAGAAAACCGAAGGCGTGTTTGTGCCAGCAGTCAGAAAGCACCTGTTCTGCTTGATGGTCGATCTTAACATACCAGGACTCGGCCGCATTGGCTCCCAGCCAGCGCTGGACTAAGGCCACTGGTGTGACCGCCAGAAACACACCCTTATGTTTGTCAAGGTGAAAGAGTACTTTTGTTGCGGGGCAAGTGAGCTCAGAGTGTAGGTGTGTGTGAGATTACTGTGAGACATCATCATTTTTCTTCCTCCTTAGTGTCTCCCCCATAATTGCTTCTTGATTACCGGCCTTAATTACCTTTTCTTTTCGTTGTGTGCCACTAATTGTATCACAAAAGCTACATGTTATGAAAGATATTTCTTTTCATAGGTGTGTGTTACTAAAGCAATAATTAGACTTCAAATTGTAATTTTCTGTATTTCCAATTTTGCATCATGTGTATGTGTTTGTTCCTGCTGTTTCCAGTGTCTGATTTGTTAGGACTTGTTCTTACAGGCATCCATGGTGCCCCCTGGTGGTGGGAGGACTCACGTCTGTGTCCACTTACAGAGTCAGTTCAACCTCATCACAAGTACCTTCACTGATGTAAGTCCGGCTGACTTAATCATCTCCTTTTCCCTTAAGGTTCCACTTTTCCTACTTAGTCCTGTGTCCTACTGTAGCCATAATTTCAGTCTTAGTGAGTGTTGTACTATAATTCATTACATACAGTATAAAGTCCAGGTCTTGAAAGTTTTCCAGTACAGTTTGATACAGAGCACTCTGTTATACAGATGAATATTCTGACTCGTTTTCACATATATATGTGCTAGAGTATATGACTTTATATTTTATTTGTTAGCACTGGTCTGGTCTCATAGATACTCCCTGTGTTTTATATATAGAGAGAGAACTTTGAGCTTTGATCAACATGATGGTGAGAATGATGATTATTATTAACATTATTTTTACTACTAGTACCATCAGTGGTGGTAGTAGTAGTAGTATCTAAACAGCAGACAGTCACAGTTTTACAAATTGGGTAATAATTGGGTGGCTACAAGAGTGTCATTTTTTGAAAAGGGTTTCAGACCCTTTCTCTACTGTTGCCATCTAAAAAACCCTTATTATATTATTCTTTCATTCCATCGCCATTGCTCCCCTTTGTCCTGAAAACTAACATTATTCAGTAAAACACACAATACACAGGAATTTAGAACCTGATAATTGTGACTTGTGATTTAATTAAAAGAGGCTTGTGTTCATTTCAGCAATCTCTCAATTTTCCACACCCCCTGTCCTTATTTTACTCTCATCCACCTACTGTATCACTGTCCCTGTGCATCTCACCATGGTTACACCCAGTAATGTCCTTGTTCCCCCTATCTGACATTTTATCCTCCTCCATCACCCTTTGCCATCCGCCTTTCCATCTCGCCACACTGGAATTACCCTGATTATGATTATAGCCGTGATGATAATGATAACCACTGCAAAATTGCACTCTCTCATATCCAACACCCAGGAGATTATGATTGACTGAAAGGCTCCCTGCAAATGTTTCCCCCATCCCATTTTTCTGCTTTCCTCAATTTCTCTTTGTTTCTTCTTCTTCTTTTTTTCTTTTCTTGTTTTATTTGGCTTTTTTTGTACTTTCTTTGGTCTCTCCGCTCATTGTTCACTCCCTCTACAGCTCACCTCTTGTCTCTTTTCAGTCTTTTTCAATTTTCTGGCAGTCTTTCATCTCTGTTGTTGTGCTCCTTTCAACCTTTCCTTGTCCATCTTACCTCCGCCACTTGTCCCCGGCTCTCTCCTCTCTCGCTCCCAGTTTTCAGTCCTTATTTGTTCTCATCTCCCTCTCTCCACTCTCATCCTGTCCTGCCCGCGTATTCTACTGCCACAAAGGAACGAGATAAATTTGCTTTTTAGCCATATTGCATTCAGGAAGTAATTAGTTGAGTTGCCTCGCCTCTTGAATATGTGAAGTGGACAACATGAAATGGCTTTGTTAGCCTCATTCATCTTTCATCACTGTATCCTCTTCCCTGCATTTCCTGTTCTTTCTTTATTTGACTTCACCAATGCAACATTAAAATCCATGTATCTTATTGATATGAATATATAATTTACAAGATCTACAGCCCTGAACGGTCTTCTCCATACAGACAGCCCAGGCGGATCTACAGTACCATGAAACTACAGGGGTTTAAGGAGGAGGTGAGGCCCATTGGAGAGAACACACCGTTATAGCTCATTTTCTTCCTGCTCCAGCCAAGATATACTACCTCTTTAACCTCAGGGATACAGTATCTCACACAATGCACAGTACAATGATGGATCTACAATTCCTCAAAAATGTGTTGAAGAAAAGGGAAATAAACCTAATTATAGTTATCTTGGAAATTTCAACTCAATCCAATCCCAGAGTCATTTTGTCAAAACAAAATTATTTGAGGGGTTTTTTTTTTTTTTTTTTTTTTTTTGTAACCCCGAAGTTTCACGAAAGTAGCTAGAAAATTATTCCATTTCAGTAATCACAGTATTTTTCAAAATGATTTTTGAAATCTTGAAGTCTGGCCCTCGCCTGTGAAGATGCTGCTTCCTGCTTGGCTTGCTGCACCAGTGTCTGACATATCACTGCTACCCCACACTTTATTAGGGAAGTTATTCTCCTCATCCTCGCTGTGTCAGATTCACTAGTCAAATTCTCGCTCATTGTTTAGGTTCAAACATCTCCAACGGTCCAGTGCTGCTGCTGCTGAATGAGGAAACAATTGCCACGTTGCCTCATTAAACTAAAAGTCACAAGAAATAGCTCTGCTTGTAGCCCATCATTACGTGCTCTTATTCATCATGTGCTTTTGTTTGTTTTGTATAATTATCTGATTATATTATATACTGTATAATTCAGTATTATTACATGAGGGCACGACCAGAAATAGGGATTTTTAATGGGCTAAAAGCAGAAACGTTTGATTTTAAAAACTTTTACTTCTACTGCATCATAAGGCAAATTAAAGGTGTCCTTATTCTATATTGATTAGAGACTCTAAACTTGAGACACGTTTCGTCAGTTCACTTCATGTCATGAATTTTCATCTTGGAGGGGATAAAGAGTTAAATCACTGCAGAGGGAGATTTCTGTTTTCATTTATTTTTGGTTATTTATAGCAAATGTGTATGGACAAAATAGAACCTTATCTATTTGAATAATATATGTAGTTTAATATTCACAGTGGTTGACATTTTGTTTACATAAGATAAAAAAAATAGTGTATGCTAGATGTCAAAAGGCACACAACAATCCTCTATCTCCTTCTGGTATTTCAGGGTCTGCTGAGAGCTCACCCAGAGCCCCCTGATAACAAAACACCATCACCAGACTGGATCCACGAGAGCCGCAGGTAACCTGCATCTACCTCCCTCTTTTGTCTGTCTTTTATTTGTGTTCCTTCCACTTTCTTGTCCCTCCAGATGTGTGATGATATCACCTGGATATTTGAATATCAATACTTCATGAGCGCATTTCCACTCATCTTTGCTTGTAATCTCCTCGGTTTTATCCATTCTATAAGTATAGATTACACATATTTTCTACCACTACAATAACACGTAGCTAAATCTTGATATGAGCATGATATTCATTGGAGGATTTTCATGCATGATAGCATTATTGACCAGTATGTAGAGAAGACATCAGAACTGGTCCGTCACTTTTATGGAAAATCTTTTGACTTAATCTAACGACTCAATTGAAATCCACTGCAAAGTTATTACATTTTCTGACATAATTATAGTTTACATTTTCATGACCAAATCAATGGCAATAAAGAGGCAGACATATTAATGTCATGTTCATCTGTTTTATTTTTATTTTTATTTTTTTCTTGACCTACCAATTAGATTTATGGTTGCTGTTGTCAGAGAAGAAGAGAGAGAAGAGAAGACATAAAAAACAAAGAAATAGCACAAACCAACGCATTACACTGTTACTTTCAATCTATGTTAACCTGTCTTAGCTCAGGAGCCTCCCACTCCAGTGTCCAGTTGGACCAGTTTGAATGTGGTCACTGGCTAGATGAGGGGTCATTCTAACACAGCTGAACACAGGCTGCTGTATAAAATGTCTCATTTTTGTTGCATCAAAATACAGTGTTGAGTGTTATTATGGCAGAGACAACACTGTCTGAGAATAGCGTCCTGTTATCAGCTAGAAGGATGATTATCACTTTTTGAAAATGTCAAGATTGTTTGTCAAGCGGGAATATGAATGCTTTTCCTCCTAAAATCTGTTATTCTGCTTTATTAAGATCTCAAACCATCAAACAGTTCAATTTTTAATGCATGTTACTGCTGTTCTGAAGCCACACAGACTGTTGAAGGGCTGTACAGGTGTTGTTTCCTTTTTAGTGATGAATAAATGATTATCATTTCTTTAGTTGTTTTATGAATCCAGTTGATATTCTCCTCTTCTTTCTTTTCATTGTATTTGGTTTTGTTTGCCTGTGATAGTAGTGATATAGATTTTCATTCTGATTTGTTGTTTGTCTTGAAGTGAGAAGTTGATCTAAGCCTTTTTATCTCAGCGGCATATCATTGATTGCATCTGCTTCCCCTCTTTTCTTTTTCACTGTCATATTTTTTTTATTTTTTTATTCCAATTAAGCGCTAATGTTGTGCAAATAAACTTCAAGCTGCACTAGGCAAGAGTTTAATGCAAAAATAAAACCCACTTTATTAGCTTGAATCAGACACAGGGTTGAAACAAGGAAGAACATCCCATTCTGTAATTGAAATGTTCTGTGTTTGCCCTGATTGCCAAAATGAAAGTGCTATCAGGTTTGTTTTCTGTGTAGGTGGAAAGACTTTTTACCGGTGTACAAAGTAAAACAGAAGATTAAAATCCAAAAGTGATTCCTACGCAGCAGTGAGTGATCACCGTTTATAAACATTACAGTTCAGTGACGGCTTGTTTCATGATTTTATCATATTAAATATCGTTCTCTTACCTTTTACTTCCATTCGCAACCAGCGCCATACAAAGTTTCCGAGGTTCTCTTTGAAAGTAAGGTGGTACATTTCAAGGGGTTTATCCTGATATGGTTAATTTGAATATCATGCCACATTGTTGATTTCGGGTTTTGTCAGACCGGCTTGCAGATCACAGTGATGGAGGCCTTTTTTTTGCTTCTCTGATGGAGAAGCTGGGCTCACTCTTTAACTTCACTCATCACAGCGTCTGGCCCGATACACAACCAATATTTGGTACATTTATTACTGAACACACAGTGATGTCATGGTGTAAAGATGGCCTCACAGATAAGATGATGGATTAGCAGGGACTTTGGTTTAATAATCATTTAAAGAGTCGATCGATAGTAATATCTTAACTGACAGATTAATGAATACAGCAGGAGATATGGATGTGTGTTTATGTGTGTTTCATTCTGTGCGTGTGTGTATATTAGCTAGGTTTCCCGAGTGTGTCTTGTGTATCAGGACCTAATGAACATGAAGAAAGTCGAGGAAAAACCCTCACCATAGTGCTCATAAGCTTGGTTGTCTCTTCCAAGATGCCATCACACAACACACACATCGACACACACACTCAGACACATTTAAATGGGCACGCGGTGCATAAAATTCCACTGATAGATCAACCCACAGCGTCAAATCCACTCGTCACATTCTACCCAGTCAATCCAGTACATTACCGCAATCAATATAAGAGGCCCTCATCAGCTGCACTCTGATGGGTCTTTGCTGTGTTCACTGTTTGTCAGTTTTATGATTCAGACCCAGTTTGAAACTCTTTTGAAAAACACAGCATGAGGCTCAGCTAAAAGCCACCCTGTAGCTGAAAGAGAGAAGGCCTCTCAGCACCAGGCTCTGCTGTCTACACACTGCTGTCAATGTGCCACTTTACCACACACCAATGCAAATCAATAGCAGTACATTACTATAGAAACAACATGGCTCAACACGCCACTAATGGCTTTTGTGTACAGTACTTTTGTGTTGTCGTACATTAAGTTTGTGCATTATTGTGTGTGTGTGTGTGTGTGTGTGTGTGTGTGTGTGTGTGTGTGTGTGTGTGTGTGTGTGTGTGTGTGTGTGTGTGTGTGGGTAATGCAGGTTAGTGGAGGTGTGAATGGATTACCATTAACACAAACGACACTCTTGTAAAAAATTGAGAAATCTGAAGCGTTTTTGGGAACAAAGAGTGAAAGGTTGATGACAGTGCTAATCAGATGCTCCACTGACTAAGGAAAATGGAGGATATTGGCAGTTAATCAAAACTGTATGAATGCAGTCTAGCAGATTTTATCACATGCAATATAATAATCTTCTAAAGCCAGAACCCCGCAGCACCCAACGTACATTTTTCATTTTTAGTGAGAGACTCTGCCACACACACAACACCCTCATGCATTTAACCCCCCTACACACACACACACACACACACACACACACACACACACACACACACACACACACACACACACAAATCTAATTGCACTACCTCAAGTATGGTCTTCTAATACAATCAGTGCCTCTGAGCAGCATCTGGTTATGTTGTCTCCCTCAGTTTGCTTGTGCAGTAAGTAATATGCTCTGTGTGAACTGCTATATGTTTGGCACAGGAAGTAAAGCAGGTTGTTTACTAATCTCTGGGTTGGCAGTTCGATCCTCAACTCCTCCATGTGTCCTTGGGCAAGATGCTGAACCCTACGTTGCTCCTGATAGGCAGGCTGGCACCTTGAACAGCAGATCTGTAGCCATCAGTGTGTGTGTGTGTGTGTGTGTGTGTGTGTGTGTGTGTGTGTGTGTGTGTGTGTGAATCAGTGAATGAGAGGCAAAATTGCAAAGAGCTTTGTAACTGCCGAGGTATTAAGGTGTTTTATAACTATAGTCCATTTACCGTAACTGTGGTGAGATGTGATGAATGTCCTTGTATCTTTGAATAAGTTTCAATGGTTTACTTTTAGTACGCTCTTCTAGTGTTCAGTCTCCAGCTGCAGTGTGAAAGACAGAAAGACACTTGCTGACGCGCCTGTCTTGCAGATACAGTGTGAGTCACTCTGCAAGGGCTTAGTTTTGCATGCTTACTGTATCTGTGTGCAAGTGTGTTTATATCAGTGTGGTTGTGTGTGTTTTCCCCTCTGTCGGGCAGACTGAGAGCCTGTCAGTGATGGCCACCAGGTGGAAGTCCCCAAGATGTACGGCAAGCAGGACTTCAGACAAGGTGAGATCATACACACACACACACACACCAACACACACACACTGGTACTACATAAGTGATGCACATTCACTGATGTTTGAGAAAGTACATGATTATATCTGAAGCCCTCTTGTGCTGAGGAAACCACTCTAACCTCTAAGAAATTAAAACAAGGAAAACTGGAAGCAAAGACAGCGATGAAACGAGATAAGATCAAACCATAAGCTCATATAACTTCCATCAGTCTTCTGTAACAGACCACAGCTCAGCTCGTACATTCTTCATTCTGCTGTTTCTTCAATACACAATGATTTATCACAATCATAGGATAGATACTGTTGTGCTTCAGATTTTGTAAGAGAAGTTCGTTTTGCATATAATTGCAGTGAATGATATTGCTGTGACTGTCTGGACGTTAAATATTAATTGTCTTAGACTGCCGCCCTTATGTTGCTTATCTCCACTAAATGGGACACTTTACACTGACGCCATTTGTCACACTTATTTCCTGTCATCTCATATTTGGTGCCCTGCTAAAAAGTAGCTCCCTTCTATCTGCTTCTTTGTTTCGGACTCCAGTATCAACAAAGTGGCATTTTGAATGTGGAGGCAGAGGTAATTCTTATTTATGAATCTCTTTGACATAATCAAGCATTCTGTTTTCCTTCAACTTTTATTTATCCAGGAAAGGTTGACTGAGCACAGTCCTGCTCTACACTTTACACCTGGCTACACTTTCAAATGCTTGTTCATATTCACAGCAGAGAAATACCCCTTACATACAAAGCTCCACTAGAGCAGCTGGAGACTGAGTATCTTGCTCAGAGACACTACAGTAATGTATAAGCAGCTAGAGTGAATCTTATTCACATTTTCCCAGTTAAAGGCACAGACGTCTAATCCAAAGCCCACAGATAGAATTTCTCCTCCAATGAGAAAGGCCATGAAAGACCTGTTCAGTGGACACTGGGCACAATTTGTGGTTAATGACTTTTTCAATGATTTGGTGAAAAACAGGATAAAGAAGTTTGGGTCCTGACTTAATGACTTTAATTACCATTTTGATGAATCACCTCTGCCTTTGTACTGTTAGTTCCGCTCATCCTCTTCAGTCAGCTACATTATAGAAGATGAGTTTTCTGACCTTGTCTTTGGAAGTCAAGAGGCAGTTTTGGCTTTATTCTTTATTACATACTTCAAAATGTTTCATATGGAATCAACAAGTAACACAGTGGTGGATTTCTGTAGAGCGACTAAAATTGAACACAAAGGTGCCATAAGTTTGAGATTTTACCCACTACCTAGACAAATGTGGTTGAATCCGCAGGGAACCAATATTTTAAATCAAATATCTACTCCTTCAGAACACTGTGGTGCTAATTCTGTGATGACTCAAATGTGTGTCTCTACTGTATTTAGGTCGTTCCACTCTAAACCTAAATTTATGTGGCTCTAAAACATCTGTATTGATTTAGATTGACTCTTCAAGAGTTTGATTCTACAAGTTCTTTCCACTTGAATAACAACGGAAATTGTTCATTCTTACTGTTGTAACGTCAGAATAGTGGGTTTGATACTTGGCAGTAACAATGTTACTATTGTGTTCAGTTTTATATTTGAATGAACAGAATGATAAAGACCAGAGGGTAAAACAGACAAATACAGAGCAGTGAATGCAGTAATTCTTATCAGTTGAGACACTTTTTTTCAGACAACAAGCCTGCAGAGACCGCCTTGCAGTCTGCTGTTGAAACTGTCTGTCTCTTCACATTGTTTTTATTTAACTGTAACTGTTTCCTCAGGAATCAGTCAGCCATGCAGTGTGATACAAATTAACAGTCAGAGACAGGTGTGACTCATCTTGATGTGGTGAGCTACTTATCGCTGTTCAAAATGTTTTACTGCTTAGTTGTATACACAGCAGATGATGCATTTCTCTCCTGTTAGCACCTTCAGTGCAGCCAGTGTCTGAGAGCTGGGATCAGTTTGACTTCCTGGCTGACTGAAGACTATGAGAAGCTATTTTAGAAAAATACTGTACATTATTTTGAATCCGTGTAACATATAACTGAACCGTTATCTGTCGACCTGTAGCTTTGTCAGAGTCTGCCAGGAAAGACAATGTGATGGAGACTCCAACTTGTTCAGGTACCTGATGGAGCGAGTCAGGAACAACCTTCACATAGTGCTCAGTATGAGCCCAGTGGGAGAGCCTTTCAGGTGGAATCTGACATTGTTTCTTGCAGCACACTGTGTCCTACATCAGCTGGTGCACAATATTTTCCCAGCCCCCATTTTTCCTGCTCTCCTCTCTTATCTTCTCCTCTCTTTGACAATCCTGTTCCCTCTTGTTTCACACTGTTCTGACCTGTAGTCCTCAATAAGTACATTAACACAGATGAATAGCCCTGCTTGTACAACCATAATTAGAGCAGAAAATTTCATCTGCTAATGTGTTTGGCTAGGTACTCAATGTGCACATACACCAACTTCCAAGCCGTCGACACACGGGTTGATGAAAAAGAGCACGGTGTGAATCACATTGCAGTGCTTCTAGGTTGAAGAGCCCCAGCACTTAATGGCACTCTTCAGCTTCTCTCCAGCCGTGTGTGAATTGTTGCCTTAACAACAAGGGATTACATTCAGGTATTGTATATTTCTGATACGTTGCAGGGTACTTTTATAATATCGTAAAAACTCCTCTCACAAGTAAACAACTCTGCTTCAGCATAGTACAGAACATAAGGGTCGGCTGAGTGAACAAAACACATCACACAAAAGTGCACGCTGTTTTCTCTGTTAAGCTTCCACGAGGTTGAATGATGTCTGCCACCTCATGTCACATTGGCCATGTTGAGGTGAAGCTGGTCCAGTTATGAAGAGTAAAATTCAGATCTACAGCAGTAAAACAGATTCTCTAGCTATTTATATGAACAAATGACATATTTATTCCAGTTGTATGTTTAAATTAGTGCATGTTCCAAAGTTAATCTGTATGTTTACATTTTCTGTGGAGGGAATTTGACAAGGTGACACCAAAGTGGAAGAGATGCGTTGCTACTATAATTCTGTCACTGTGTGTGTGTGTGTGTGCGTGTGTGTGTGTGTGCGCGCGCTGACATTAGACTGACTCACCAGTCATTTTGTCAGGAGTGGGTCACATTGATTTATCATGTTAGTCATGGCCAATTTTTTTTGTCTAAACAATTTCATATTCAGACAAACATGTTAAATTGAGGAGAATAAGCTGCTGTGTAAAGCAGTATTTACTGTGGAATTTCATCAAGTTCAACAAGCACTGGAACATGATTGTGTTCAGTCCTGCCCAAGACGTAGTAACAGCCGTTCATCAACGCTTTGCTATATTTCATCTTCCATTTTGCCCACCGTAGGCTACGTGTTAGGGTATTTCTGTATTTGGAGCACTGTTCCTTGATGTTTGTCATTGTGCTCTTTTTTGATTTTGTTCTTTGGGGCCACTGAATTAACGGCACTTTAATCGTGTTAAAATAAATAAATTGAAATACAGTGGTCCTAAATCCCTACATGAAATTATGTCAGCAGCTCCTTAACATTGCATTGAGGACAGTGGGTCATGTCTCACCATTAATCAGTGTGTTAATGGCTGATTGACGCTCGGTGTCGAGCAAATGAGGTCTAGTAAGCTGGGCGATGCTGTAGCAAAGACCTGAGACTCGCTGTAATTAGAAATGACAGGGTGGATGCTGTGGCGCATGCACACAGATGTAGCACACATGCACACACGTTTTTCATTCTTAATTCTTTCTCTTACTGGCGTCACACACACACACACACACACACACACACACATTCTTTTGCACAAAACACCTCTTTCCCTCCGTCTCTCTCTGATTCGCTCACACACACTCTCACGGCCTGGTTGTAATTAGTGGCACAGGGTAGTGGTCACACATTATGCCACTAATTGGGCTGGCAGGCACCATTAGCCAGAGCTAATCACCATTCTCTGGGTGACAAGGCGTCCTGGCCCTCTGACCACTAGCTGCTAGCAGGATCCATATCACTGCTCGAGCTCAGGGAGCCCCTCTACACCAATTAACCAGCTAAACTCACCGACTCACACTGTAGGTCTCGGGCAGACTTTGCTTTACCTTATTTGTTGGTTGTGCTTTTGAATTGGGTCATGCTGTTTAAGGAGGCCAATTTTCTTGCTCGTCTGTGACATCTGAGGAACTGCAGGGCTGATTGTCGCACATCTGAAAGGATCCTTGCGTAAGACACCTGTTCTACTCGACAGACTCTGTGTTCTCAGGGATATAACGGAGGTTGTTATAGCTTTAAAAAAAATCACATTTAAATCCACGGATGTGTGTTTGCCGCTGCCCGGTGAAGCTGCCTTATTCACGACCCAGTGCTCATCAACTGCACTATCATTGACTGGTACAGTGAGCGGCCCCAAAGATGCCCGGCTGATATCCTAAGGTTTTGTGGCTGGCCAACTCGTGAGTCCAGCAGCCTTTGAATGGAAGTGAGAGAGAGGGGAGAGGATTGCTGTCTGGAGTGAAGGCAGTAATCTGAACATGGCTGAAGAGGAACAGAGAGCTTTTTTCTGCTTTCCACATCAGGAGGCTTTCATTTTCGTGCCCATTAAACATGACCTGACTTTAATTACATTTGCAAGCCTCTCGACCAGACCTCATTTCAAATTAGGGTTTTGCAGCCCTTTTCCACAATGCTTGATTTAGCTTTGGCTGTCTTGTAATGTCAGAGAGCAATAGCTTTTATACTTTTATTTTTTCTCACAATGGTTTATCATAATTTAATATGATCTTTGCAAAAAGTAAAATTATACAAACATGTTCATTTACTAAGGATAGGCTTTGTTGTTTTTACAATCAGTTTTATTAACATTTATGGTTGTTACCCACATGATCACCTGATTTACTTCAGTTAGCAAGTTCCCAATAATCATTGTAAGGATTTCTACAAACACTTTATCAAACTTTTTACAACAACAGAAGAGCCCTATCCATGGTGCTGGAAAAGATAATGAATTTAATTAAATTTTCTGTTAACCATCCAAACCTATTGTATCCTTTAAAATGCTCTTAGTCTTCCAAAACTGGCTCTGAGGCAATTAAGAAACTATCTTTTCTGAGTGCATTTGAAGTTACACTGATTTTTGGAAACACCCTGCAAACGTAAATTAAGGATCATCTATTTCAGGCTTTTGGAAAAAAAGGCCCAGGTGTTTTCAGTGCTCCATTCTTCCATCCTTTGTTCTGTACTTCAGGTCTTAAATGTTTCAGTCTGGACCTTAAACAGAATTGACAAGAGCACATAGCTTACCTGCTCAAGTCTCGTGTGGATGTTATTCATCATTTGTAGATAATGGGACAACCTGTTATCAAACTCTGGAGGAGAAAGAATAGAGAAAATTAAAGAAGAACTCCTCTTAAAGTATCTGCTCTCTGGCTCTTTGCAGTTCGACTTTTCTCTTCACTCACTTTACAGTTGCCAACTTCCTGACTTTCATTAATCGTCCTTGGTGGAGAAATGGCTCTGACTGACTTCCAATTCACTCAACACCTGTGTCTGTTAAAATCACTGTCATTCATCTGATTGTGTGTGTGTGTGTGTGTGTGTGTGTGTGTGTGTGTGTGTGTGTGTGTGTGTGTGTGTGTGTGTGTGTGTGTGCGTGTATGTTCTACTGCATTTGTGGGGTCTAAAAACCATGAGGGTGAGAATTCTTTATGTGGGTCCCCATGAGTATAGTAAAACGTGGATGTATGTGTGTGTTTGTGAGGGGGAGCAGGTGAGCAAGCCGTGTTATGGCCTCTTTAAGATCAGTGACACATGGGAGAAGGTGGAGGCCATGTCTGTGGATCTGGAGGCCAAGAGGCAGGTGGTGGAGATCCAGACACATTGTGACAGGTAGCTGTCCATCACAGCAGTAGACAGAGGCCGACAGGCAGCAGAGGGTAGGCTTTGTATAGTGCCTTGCCATATTAGCTCTAACATTAAACCTTTTTGTTGTTGCAACTAAAACACCTTTTTTTCCCACAACATTTAGCTGCCCTCTATTTTTATCCAACACATTATGGACATTTAGTTTAGCCCATGACCTTTGTGGCAAAACAAATACTTACAGAAACAAGACTTTGTTTTTTTACACAATATGAAAAGGTTATAAAGAGAAATACAGTGACAAGAAAAAGGACATGAATCATTTGGAAAAACCTGGTTTTCTGCATTGATTGGTCATATAATGGTATCTGATCTTTATAAGTAAAAAATGTAGATAAATGCAATGTTCTTAAGCTCATAATGCATTAAAAAATGGTAATCTTTCATGTCTTTGTTGAGCACACTCATTAAACATTCACAGTGCTGGCAGAAAAAGTAAGCCCTTGGATTTAATAAGATGACGAACCTCCTTTGGCACCAGTAACCTCAAACAGTAGTTTCCAGTAGCTGCTGATCAGAGCTGCACAATGTTCAGAAGGAACTTTGTAGAATTCTTCTGCAGAAGTTCAGCTCAGACATATTCTCAGGACGTCTGGTATGAGCAGGTCTCTTCAGGTTGTTCCCCAGCATCTCTGGTGGGTTGTGGGCTCTGATGGGCCACTCCAACAGGTGGATTTTCTTAGTTTGAAGTCATTCTGTAGTAGCTTTACTTTGATGTTTAGCATCGTTGTTCTGCTGCAGGTGGACAGCCACCCTGACATTATCCTGTAAGAGACCTTGATAAACTTGGGAATTTATTTTCGCCTTGATGATGGCGAGCTGCAAAGCCCCAAATCATGATCCTCCATCCACCATACTTCAACTTTAGGATGATGTCTTAGGCCATACATAGTGCTCCCTGTTCTTCTCAAACAATTCAGCCTTAGTTTCATCAGTCCACAGTATTTTCCTAGTAGCACTGTGGAGTGTCTTGGTGTTCTAACCAGCTCCAATGACTCCCATAAGCCTTTAGCTATTACTCTGCGGTTCATTTTTACCTCATTGATCATTCTGTGTTGTGTCTTTGGAGTCATCTTTGCTAAACACCCAGAGCTAGCCACAGAACTAAATCGTCTCCATTTATAGACAGTTTGTGGACCAATGAATATCTAAACTCTCTGAGATGACTTTGCAACCCTTTCAGCTTCATGCAAATCAACTTGATCATAAGTTTTGAGATATCTTTTTGCAAGGCATGCTTCACATCAGCAGATGCTTCTTGTGAATAGCAATCTCAAAATGACTGAGTTTTTTTCTTTCTTTTTTTTTTTGTCAACCAAAATGGCTCTAACCAACACCTCTAATCTTTGTTTCCATCAGTGACTTTTCAACCTACACTGTGAATGTTTGAATGATTCAATATGGAAAAGAACAGCACAATGATTTGTGTGTCCTTGGTGAGCTTGTATTCGTTCATAAGACATATGACATATTTATAAAAGTGGGTAGTTCACTCACTTTTTCTTGCCTCTGTGTTATTGCACAGGTTACTATTTCAGTGTTTTGGTTTATGACCAAATACATTCAAAGCAAATCACATTCTCATCAACTTCAGCTCAACTTCATGTTTAATGTTATTTAAGAAATGATGACATGCTAACATGCTACACTAAGACGGCGATCATAGTGAATATAATATCTCCTAAACAAAAGCTTGTTCAGCCTTAGCATTTAGCTCAAAGCACTGCAATGCTACAGGTCAGACTCACAGACGCTGGCCTGGCTGTAGACTCTTGTACTGTCTTCTTATCCAAATATGTGTATTATATATGTGTAATATATGTAGTCCTACTGCTTGTTGGTAGTTGTAGTCAAACCTGTGACTGGTAAACAACATAGAACAACACTTTATATGCTGCATCTATGCTGCCTCGTCAGTTAAAGACTTAGCAAGCTTAGTCACTGAGATACAGTCACTGAGACGCTGAGCTCCTCTGGATCTGGTGTAGCCAATGTGGCCAACTCTGAATGAAAAGTAATGAAATGTTTATCCTAGACAAGGACTGTGTTAGCAAGGACTAGCCCAAATCTGTAAATCTTTGTCACATCTTTAAGATCTTTTCAGCATTCAGAAGTTAAGTCTTACGGATATAATCGTGAATGGCAGAAGGATTCTCTTACAGTTATTGCTTCAGACAAGTGGATGTTACATTCAGAGGGCAGAAAAGACTAAATGTAAAGAGCAGCCGGCAGAACTAGTTAATCTCTAATTACTAGAAAAAACCTTCATTAATTAAAATGTGGCTCAGCAAGTATACTAACTATATACTGTGCTGTCATCTATTCACTTTCATTTTCTGTCCTTTCTCATTTGCTTCGAAGTCTCAGAATAAAAAGGACACAGCAAAGATCAAGTTCCATGGCTGTCCCCCAGCACTGGTGGAGCAAGTGATGCAGGCTGTCATGATCCTCCAGGGCAAAGAGCCCACCTGGGCGGAGGCCAAGAGCCAGCTGGGAGAGAGACAGCAGCAGCGCAGGATGAAGGGCTGAATAAGGGAAGGAAATTGAAAGGAGAGATGCAGGGAGACAGAGCCATTTGGGCTTGACAGAGAGGAGATTGGGAGTGTGGCAAAGAAACACAGAGAAAATGGGAGAACTAAAGTGCCCTAAAAATGAGCAGAGTAAAACCTGACAAGTGGAGATTGTGTACAGTCACACCATGCATAGAGAGAAACAGAGAGGAAAGGAAGACCTCCTCTGTTTTCTTTATCTTGCTACCTGATGGTTCATCTGTAGTATTTTCAACCTGCGGTTTATTTTTTATTTTTTTCCATCCTCATTTGCATATCATGGCCAAAATGTTTAAGTGATACCATTATCTCTGTAGGGCTAGAAACAAAAATGTCAGCTGAATGATGAGTTAAAATTAGCTCGGAATTCCTCTTAACCCAAGCAACAGGGATAAAAAGCAATTTCTTAATAAATAAAAAGCTTCAAGAGATGCAGGTTAGAATGTGAGTTGAATGATGTAATAGTGGTGCTATTGTACTGACTGCAAAATAATAAAAGACAGAAAACAGAAGGAAGAAACTAAAAAAGCATTTGGCTGGCAATGCATTTATATGGGTCGACCTCCAGCCACCCTTAAATCTGTATCTTTCCCTGTTCACAACGTCCATACATGTCACATATTTGTCTTTTGCTCTGACTCATTAAAATTCCTCCTTCCTTCCTCTTGCCTGTGGATTGGAACCTCATTTATTCTTATTTAGTGATTGATTTTTTGTTTTCCTTTATTTTTTGACTTTTCAAAGAGGATTACAGCAGGTGAAAATTCACAGTAAAGAAGTCGAGAGTCAAAGTCTCACAGTCACAATAATATCACGCTACAAGTTTTCCTTTTTTTAATTAGAAGCTGCTTACAATGTGATTTGTGGAAAATAATTTTCTCAAGTTCTGAAAAGTATGATGAAGCTCGTTGACATGCATGTGAAATGTCTCCCCTCTGACTCACTGAGCTAAATATTCATCTTGATGATCACAACCCTGTAACCGGAGAGACACTTGAGAAAAAAAAGACAGATAAAAACACATAAAACACAAAGCAGTGGGGTGATTTGGGGAGATCATAAAGAAGGTCACAAAACAAGAAAACGTGTCTCTCCTTATGAGTACAGAGTAGAAAATTAATCAAAATGGTAGTTGTGAAAGAAAGTAACAGAGAAAAATATCTGTGTGCCCTTGAGTTTTTTTTGCAGATTAACTTAATCAAATGACAAAATGTTGGATTTGGTATTAAAGATGATGAGCCATTGTTTGTTTGCTGGCCTGTGTTCTCTGCAGGAGCAGGAGTCACAGATGTTCACTATGGTTTTCTTTGTACAGTTTCCTGTCCAACCGCAAAGCAGTGAGGGACTGGAACAACCGAGACCTGCTCACAGACGCGTCCTCCACTGAGTCACCGGTCAGTGCATTTACACACAAGTTGTTATTAAGTGTTTATTGACTGAGATTAGCCGTAGTCCAGTGAGCACGCTAAGGACAAGACACTTTGAAATTAAGCAAACAGAGCTTTCACTGTTGCACTCTGGGTAACACCGGCCCTCTTGCATTTCTCGCAGACGATATGACTTAGCTGATGTCAAACAGACATCACCGAAGCAAACAGAGGTATAACCTCGCAAGCTCAGGCGTCAGAGTCACTGAAACATGCACTATCTAGTGACAGCAAGCAGGAGCAGTGAGCCAAAGATTTTGATGTAGCAAGTTTGATTTAAACATATGTTTGGTGAAAGCTTCTTCATGTCTGACTGTGTCTCTCTTTACATCCATGTTTGGATCATTCCACGTTCTGTGATGATTAAAGTATAGGTTTACTTTTCTCTCTACAGGGTGTATTTTTGTTGTCATTCATTTGGCTTCCTTTTTCTTTTCTTACTGTTGTGTAGTCTGTACAGTACGCGTGATACAAAAACATTATTTGTCTGAAGTTATGTAGCTTTCTCCTCTTTCAAGATGGCAGCTGATGGTGGATACTCAAAGCCAATCTCTGAAATGGATCAAGCTTGTATAGATGAAAAGAGCCAGACCGCTCATTAGACCAAGGTAGACATTACTATAGTTTTGTCTTCACTGTTGCATAGTTTCTTTTCTGGGGAAAAGCCATAGATCATTGAGTGTTTGTTTAAGAACACAGATTCTTTTCATTGTAGCTTTTCATTTAATGATGTGAAAAACAATGCACCCGTACAAACAGGTCTGTCTTTTTGCACAGTTGCGTATTTTACATTTCGCTGCTGGTGCCATACATTCACTGCCACTGAGGAGCATTTTAGGTCAGTTTTGCACAGAGGCTACAGGGTGACACCTTAACATTTTAACATGAGGTTAGTTGAAGCTGAACAGAAATGAATGAATTCATGAAAGGTCTCTCTTGATATCCCTCCCTCCCATAACCCTCCCCCTTAAATATAATGCAAGGTGAAATTTGTTTTCCGATTGTTTCTGTTGGTGTTTTTCTGATTGATAGTGTGGATGATTACACACTGACTGCGTGTGGGGCATTTACACACAAAAGATGAAAAGCTGTTATTGTTGTGGGTACTTGTTTAAAAAGTTTTGGGGAATCCATTCCCTCACGCATCAGGAGCATCTGCTCTGTGGTACATTACTGTCAAACCCGAGCTTCGCTTTCCCCCTTGTTTTTGATGACATGTACAACTTAGTCTGTGCCATCTTTACGGCAATGCTGTGGCTGTTGGCCTCTGATTGCTTGTTTCCATTGATCTCCTCTGCATCTTTTGCCACCTTTAGCTGCATTTGCAATGGGTTAAACTTCGAAGAGTTTGTTTTCCCTAGTGTGAGCGAGTGGGGATCAACAAATAGAAACCTTGGAGCAGCTGGAGCTTATACTCTACATCCACTTGCCACTCGAAGCAATCACCCATGTTGCCTGTGCCACCGGTTACCTCCCATGTTCTTCCACCAAACTTTCCACTGTGTCTCTTTAAAGCAATTTAGCCTCAGAGATTAACAGGTAGAGGAAAGTAATCAGTGCATTGAAAACATGTTGCCTTAACACGAGAACACAAGCCCGTATTCAGGCCTTTATGCTTTAATGGCAACCAGATTGTCTTGAACTACCATCAGTGGAGGCGTTGCAGTGCAGTGCATTATGGTCGTATTTGAGGAAGGCTCTTGAAATTGAAGGGATTTACTTTGACTGGATATCAGATAAGACATCAGCATTTGAAAGCCAGGCAGAGCTATAAAGAACGTTTACAGGAGCTAATATATCCTTCCTGTTTTCCAAAAC
Organism: Seriola aureovittata; assembly: GCF_021018895.1. Taxonomy (NCBI): domain Eukaryota; kingdom Metazoa; phylum Chordata; class Actinopteri; order Carangiformes; family Carangidae; genus Seriola; species Seriola aureovittata. The sequence continues at coordinate 5,809,678 of NC_079386.1, forward strand.
TACTGTGACTTCTGTTTTTTCTTTGCTCTCTAAACAGTTTCTGAACTTAACTCTTTTCATGTTTGTGTATGTTCTGTGTGGCTTTTTGTGTCTCTGGTCTGCGGCTGCATTTGTTTTAGCAGTATACATTTGTAATTTTCTAAACAAGAGCTCAATCAAAGTGAAAATGCTTCATCAAATTAGCTCATTTTGAAATTATGAATTATGAAATGGCAAGTTTAAGGTTGCACACCATGTATAACTAAATACATTTCCCATTACCGGGATGTCTCCGCAACTGATAAGACTGTAGACACCAAAGCAGTAAAACAATATCTCAAATGCTCAACAGCGTCTGCTTATGTTTACTGTCTGTGGAACAACTAAACAGGACAATGTAAGACACAAATTGTCATCCAGAAGTAAAGAAAGGGGTCATCCCACCACCAAAATGAAAGACTGAAACCTTCTGTCACTCTGAAATTGATTTACGGATCTCTTAACACTAGAAACACCAATATTTTCTTTTTTATGATATTTTAGCTGATCAGGTAAAAAACACAAAACAATAATTTCCCATCTGTAAGCCAAACACGAGACTTGTGGGGCTAAATTTAGATTTATACAATTAAAAAAATAGATATTGAGGGAGAAGACACTTAGAGTAATTTCAGTTAGGAAGTTAAACTTGTGCAGCTGCAGTCTGTGTTACATTTTCTCAGCAAAGTGTGTCTAAAGTACTGTGTATTCCTGTAAGCCCTGAACATGTCGTCTGAGAGAGATGTGTGTAGTATCAAACAGGGAGAGGGAGAGTGGCTGGGTAACAGAGAATGAGCAGAGTAAGTCACCTCACTACTTGTCCCAATCTTTAGGTCACAATCGTTCTCATCCTCCTCCGTCTTTTCAAAATGTCCTTCGTCTCCACAGGAACGCTGCTCTCTCTGCTTTCTTTTCTCTGGCCAATTTCTTCCCAGTGTGTGCCATTCACTTTCTTCCTCTTTGGTCTTTTCTGACCTTTCATCCTCTCTCTCTCTCTCCGTCTCTATCACTTGGTTCAGCTGCCAGTTCACAATGTAGCCACAGCGTGACATTTAGGGACAATTGAGTTGTGGCAGTTATAGATTGCAACTGCAGTGTTTCAGAGTGACGTATTTGTCTAATAGCCTGGTCATCTGTTCCTTCTGACTTGCCAATAATCAATGACCCTCTCTGTTTCTTTGTCCATCCATTGTGGCAGAAAAGTAATAGAACTATTACTCCAAGTTTCATATAATACAACAAAGATCATTTAAAGAGCATGTTTACCCAAAATGTAAATAATGAATACACAAACTCTGCTCATATCAGTTTGTACATTTAACAGCTTTATCTGTTAAATCCTGTAAACTTGACTTTTTCAGTTTTCAAACTAAAGCAAACAGTAAATAATAATTATCTAAATATTCTTTTTTTTTTCTAGAACTGTTTGTATATTTGAAACATTTGACATTTTGAAACTGATTGAGCATCTGGAAAACAACAAAAGCACTATGGTCAAGAGCAAGCTGCTACCAGAGAGGTCAGGTAATGATGAGGGAGGAGGTCAAGGAAGAGGTTGAGATGTGGAGAGGAAACAAAGAGTTTGACGAGAGTTGCACAGAGATTGAGAGGAGGACAGAGAAGAAGAAAGGTCTCAGGGTTGAGAGGAGATAATGAAGGGAGGGAAAGCAGAAAGAATAAAGAATACAAAAATGTGTTTGGAAAGAATTAAGAGGTTGACCTGAGGGAGAAGTTAGATAGAATGAGAGAGACATGGCGGGATGTGATCCCTTCTTGAAAAATGATGTAAGGATGACTTATCTGGGTAGTTACATGTTTGTAAAACATACATTTTGGCAATATTATGATTGAGGGATTATATTATATGATTTGGTCATATCTCCTCCTTATAGTGCTGGTTGCCAACAGTTGATGATGTTGATGTGCCTGGCTGTACAGTGTTAACACTGTGTCACTGTGACATTAGATATTTAACCATACAAAGCAAAATGATGCTGAAGCTGCCTGAATCAGTGTTTTTCTATTTTCAGTTGGTCTCTTGTAGTGATAAACCTACAGAGAATTACCAGCCAGTTCCCCTCAGTGGCAGCTGATGAGTAATTGACAGCGATGCTGAAGATTTTGTTCTTAATGAGGGAGCAGGGAGAGAGAAGACAAATAATGAGTGGTGGACAGAGGGCGAGGGATGGTAAGGAGCCACAGCAAGAGGATGTATTGCTGAGGAGGAGGGATGAGGAAAAAGAAAATGTGGGGAAATGGGGATTGAGTGAAGATGCAAAGCAGTGCTGAGGTCAGTTGAAAAATTGTTTAAAGACAGAGACAAAGGGGAAGGAGAGAGCCGAGGGAGGATTAGTAAACATTTGATAATACATTTGGAAGACGTAAATGTAACTCACGAGACAAATGAAGACTTTACTCACGTGGCATGACATATGGAGTGGTACATTATAGTGTTTTTTTATATGGAAACAACCCAAGAATACAGAGCAAAGATTGAGAAGAGACGGGCTATTTAACACAACTGGGTATTGTAGAAGTGCTCTGTGGAGGTAGAGAGCAGACTAGAGCAGAGACTAATTTCCACTGCACCAATGCTGACGGATGGACTAAAGGAACCTTATTTTACCTTATAAATATTTTATTCCTAGATCCTCCAAACTATTAGCTGCTTCCCCTTTGTTCCTATCCTCTTCCTCTGTACCTTTCTTTCTCTCCCCTCACTCAACCTCTTCTAAGCTCTCTGCTGGGATCAAACTTTTAGAATAGCTCTGACTTTGTTCTTAGTCAGCTTGTTCTCAGAATTACAGCATGAGCTTTGGCACTTCCAGTATGAGCCTACATTCACACTATTAAACCCTGGACAGTACCACACTGCATGCGCGCTGAATGTACGCACATGTCTACATCTGCCTAATTATCTGCAGGCAATTATAGTACCAGGCTAAAAATGTAATAATGCAGTTTTGTGGCATAGTTCCTGGGTTGTATTTGCCTTGGTTTGGTTTGGTCTGAATGAGCCTGTTACATTTTGATTAATGTAGTTCACCTTTATTTTGGGACAATTTGTGTTGGACTAGTCAGTGTAGCTGGGTTTGGTTTGCTCAATTTTTTTAAAGATAGGTCATATTGTAAAAGGACTGATGCACGCAGTAGCGTTGTGTACCCGAGGATTGTTTTGCATGAATCATGATATGACTGAGGGAAGAAAAGTATTTTAAGTAATGTGACATTAAGTAGTTTCAGATGTAACCTTAGAACTGTGGAGAATAACTTGTAATCATTGATTTTAGACAAACAAAATATAATGTGCCTTCGTGGTTACAGAGCATGCAGTCTACTCGGTGAAATATGCCTTTGGAAGAGGTGCATGTGATTCTAGCACACTGGTTTCCAACGGTTTTGGCTTGTGACCCTTTAAAATGAAGAAAAATTCAGCTTGCAACCCCTCATTACTGCTTGTATATATTGATGAATTGCGAGCAGTTCGACTAGAGAGTGATCTGAATAATATTTAGAGGCTAAAATTATCCAATAACTCATGTGAAAAAAGCGAAGATGAGAGAAGAACACTAACAGACCTATGTGTGGGGTCTACTTTTGAATAATTTGCGACCTTTCAGTTTCAGCTAACTTAACCCTGGCGTCTGGAACCACTGTTTTCCAAGACTTACAGTGATTCTTAGGAGTAACTTAAGGCAACACTGTGTGTGTATTTATCTACTGCAGGTACACTTGCTGTGATCTGTTTGAGTTCCAAAAGCTGCTGCTCAGCTTCCAGATGTGTGCCAAGTCAATGTGGATGAGTCCAGCTTCTTCCTCCAAGGAGGACTCGAAAGAAAACAACAGAATCCTGTTTGATTTGATATAATCCAGCAGGACAAATCTTTTTTATTTTCAAAGGCTTGGAACACACTTAATGTCCCAAAACACGTTCCGCTGTGAATTTCAGTGACGTACTGTGTAGAAGTTATGTAGAAGTTCAAACACAGCCCCTTCATTCACACTGTTCTTTTCAGAGTAAGTCTGTGTCAGAGCAGTTAGCTGGGACAACATCATGGAGCTGGATAAGCTGCACAACTTCTGCATTTCCATCCACTTGCTTCAGACAGTACCTCTGAGACAGGAACCTTTGCTTTGCCCACTAGGTTTTTATTGTTTTACTGCTGCAGAGAGAATATTCTTCCCACCAGTAACAATAAAGCTGAAGTGAAGCCGGGTGTGAGGGAGGGTGTATGTGTGTGTTTAAGAAAGACAGCTTGCGTGTGTCGGTGTCTTTATCGTGCTTTTTCTAATGTTTACCGAAATATTTCGCTTAGGTAAGACAGTGACAATTGAGTACAGCTGTATGCTTTGTGTATTTGATTGAGAAAACAGTCCCCCTGCAGTGTGTATATATTATTATACCCTGGTGATGATGAATACGTGTCCTCTCCTCTGCTTTCTTCTGACAACTGAGGATCTATTCATGGCTGACTCACTGAAAAGAGCAGAGAGCAAGAGAGTGTGTGGGTTTGTGGATATCTGTCACTCACTTCTGTTGCTTTATTCCATCAGTGGGAATTAGATTTGACAAAGTTGAGCTCAATATTAATGTGATCACAGGAGGATTTAGCTGCTGCCAACATTTTTTCTCCCCTCAGCTTAGAGTAGAGTCTAGTGTTTATCTAGCTCAGTTAATGATGTAGGGCCGTGATTCATGACTCGTGGTAACTCTGCAAGTTTGACGAAAGTTTCACGGTTACATATTCGTAATGACAACATACATTAAACCTGTCTTTCTAACTCCCTCATATTCTATATTCTCAACTCTTTCCACTCAGTATTTTTTTACCTCCCCTCTCTTTCTGTACATCACTCCAGCCATCCGTTCCTTTATGTGCCAATTGCTTCCCTTCTTTACCCTTCCTGCCTGTTGCTCCTCTTTCTAGGTAATTTGAAGAATAGCTGTAATGAGCTGCCGAAGCTGTTGATGGTGTACTCTCTGCGTCAGAACCGCATCTCCGTCTGCGTCACCTCCTTCATTGTTAAAAACCTCAGCTCTTGCTTTGTTGAGCCGCCCGCTCTCTCTGCCGCTTCTACAAGCTGTGAGTGTCAGCTGTTATCCCATCAATCCCTGTTGCTTCTCTCTCTTGTGTTCGTCCCCTCCATGTGGCTGTCTCTCTTTCTCTTTCTCTCTGTGTCTGGCTTTCTGGCTGAGTCCTCCCACCCACACACACTCCACCGTAAGCCCCTGTTTGATTGACTCTGATGGCTAAAATGGCCTCCAGAGACTGAGGCGATGCCACAATGCTGCTGTAATTCTCAGTGGTTTTGTTTAAGTTGAAAACTGTATCAATTTTAAATAAAACAAATGTTTCATACATCTCATTTGTGTAATTCTAATTGATTGTAGCTCACTTGAAAACTCGGAATCTCTCAAAATCCCATCACAGGGTTACTATTACGTGTCAAGTGAGTTACACCGTGTTGGCTCATCCACTCTCACTTTCTTTTTCCTTCTTTGCTGACTCCTCTCTCTCTGCCCTCTCCTCAGGTTTTGGGGGACTCCTCCACTGGGACCCTGCTGCAGCTGGCTGAGGCCTCTGGGATGACCAAGCACATCCATGCTCCCCATCGCCAAGAGCATGATTGAAGAGGGCGTCAGAAATGGTGCAACACCAATTGCTCTATCCTTCTTCCTTCTCTTCTGTCTCTGATTTGTTCTGCTTCTTAGTGTTTTCTTCCACCCACAAGTGTTTCTCTTAGGCTCAAGTGTCATTTGTGGTTGTCAAAGTGCAAAAAGTACTTGATGAATATTTGATTGATTTGGTTTATTCAGATGAATCTTTCACTCCCTGTATCGACCCACTGTTTCCCAGCTCTCTCGTGCTCATCAGTGTGATTTGCAGCTGTTTATTATACCAGTGGAGGCCTGACTGTCAGTATGGTTTGTTGCCTTTCAGACACGCCTCTCTGTAACCAGGGAAATGTCACTGTTATACATCAAGCAATTTGTTTGTTTGGGAAAGTCGATTTTTATTGTCTTTCCTTTGACTCATTTTCACCCTTCCATGTCCTCCCTCTTCTAGATGCATAACAGTAATAAAGGCTTGGCTACAAGTGGCACATAACCAACTGCATCTTTAACTCATATCAAGACAAATCATCCGTTCCTCTTACTGCACTGTATTTTAATACAGCAATGACTCTAAATAAATCGTTTTATACTGATTTAATGAAACAAGCTGCTGCTGCTGAAAATCAGCATACAAATGTTTCATTCCTGTCTCTCAGGCAGGAGCTGATCCAGCCATGGGCCACTTCCTTGTTGTTTTTGAATTCTTTTGATAACCTTGCTTGAAAGACAATGGCTAGATTTATAAATCAAATCCTGCCATATGCAGTAACCCTGCTTAGACCTCTGCACTCTGTAATACACTCCACATTATACACCTGATTGATTCATTACATCTCTCATTAAGCTTAGATAAAGCCAAAGCTAGCGCCTAGTTAAGATAAAGCACCCCATGTCGCTCAAAAACCTGCAAGAGAATAGACAGGCATCCTGGCTGAGACTCACACCTCATCACAGCAGCGACCCTGCTTTGGCTTTGACCCTGTTTTGGGACCTTTGTTGCACATTGTACCCCTCTTGTTCCCCATGTTTCCTGTTTGTAGTTTCCATCCGTTACCAGAAGCTGTACTCACTAAGACCAGTCTTATCTCTCACTTCTGGATGCCTGATTTCGACGAGGCGGTGGACTCACACTTCATCCTCAAACTTCAGCTCTTCGTCTGTAGACGTCAAGTGTCCACGAACCATGATAGCTGCATGTGCTTGTCTTGAGGCCCAAAATAAAAACCCATATGAACATATGAAAATATAAATTGAAACATGTACATCTATGAAAGACAATAACACAATCCCAAACATAGCTCCCGTCATAGTGGTAACACTGCCCCCTATCGCCCTCAGGGTGTGAAAGCCGACATGAATGAACATGACCTCCTTATGCTTGCTTTTCACTGCATCCTGCTGGATAGGAACACATTTCTACAGCTGAGCTGGAACATTGTCTATGGCTTTAATGATTCTGACTTTGAGATCTGGGCTTCATCTGATACTAAAGGTATGAAGTTTGAAGAACAGTGTCAGTCATCGGCATATCTGCCATCAGTTGGACTGCCATCACTCCAGTCAAAATTTTAGTAGTTAAAAATAGTAAATGATACAGTGAAGATGATCATGATGTGGTTGTGATTGAGTGGAATTTATGCATGGCTGATGTTTCCTTGTCAGTAATCTGCTCTAAACCACAAATATAGGCTTAAGTCAAGCAGAAAGGCCATTTTATAGCCTGTCAGAGTAAAGGCCAATCAGACTGATGGATAATGACAATCTATTTCAAGTGCATGAGATTGAACAGTACTTATGGCCTTTGTTAAAATGTCTGTCTCTCCACTCTATCTTCACTGTTTCTGTCTACTCTCAGCAGAAGAACCATTTGATTTGCCCTCAGTGTGTTGTTATGCATTTCAAAGTCACTCTGTTAAATCGTCTTCTCGGTGCACCCCTAGGTGAGTGAGAGTCTGCTGAGTCTGTACCTGGATGAGTACGAGGAGATTCCCTGGGATGAATTGAAGTAGGCTACCTCATTGCTGGGGTCAACTACGGAGGTCATGCCACAGACGACTGGGACAGACGTCTTCTAACCACATACATCAATGACTACTTCTGTGATGCTGCGGTCAACCAGGCCTTCTTCAAGTGAGACACTGTAACACACACACACACACACACACATACATTCAGACACATATTATTATGCCACAGCTAATTGTATATGGTCATGATGTAATTTGTATATTTATGTGATAGTACAGCCAGTCCCTCTTTGGGTCAACTCAAACTATGCTGCAACACAGATACCCAATATAAATGTACTATATTTAAAATGTACACGGCTTTACTTAAAATCAATGAACGTGTGTACTTGTGTCCAAATGCATGCGGTCCACTGACATGAAAATGCAGTTTTCTTCTGAGAAAGCGCACTGCGGCTGCACTCAGCTGACAGAGGCCACTTCAACTCCCTACTGAAGCTCTTCATGGTTGCAGAGTCCTAGCACCACCACATGGACAATTCCATTATTTCAGCCTCGGAAATACAGACACAGTGGCAAGCTGATGAACTCTGACAGGAACACTTAGTCCTTGCTTTTGTTACATCTAATCACTTACACGAATGCACACACGCACTTGTGTCCGCTTACTTCATTCCTAACCAGCCACTGTCAAAAGATTTAAGGTCGGAGCACACTCGTGTCAGAGCAGATAAAATGCAATTTCTTATTTACAAAAAGCAAGATGAATTGAGTTCTTCAGGATTTTTTGTTGTCACTTGACCCAGCTGTAATGACATGATTAACATATGAATAACTGAGCTCAAAGCTCGAACACTGGCCATCAAGGTGAAATGATATCTAAACATTTTAACAATATAAATGTCATCCACAAACTGTTCATGTATCAGGTTTATTTGCAGCTAACTTGTTCTACTGGCTGAGGAGGATGTAGACGACTGTGTGCCTCCTCTTGTACACCAGTGGCTTTTTTTCCACCTGCACGTGTTGTTTACCTGGAGAGCATTATACATGCACTCGATCTTATTTTTACTGGCTCTTTTTAGCTGCAAGAAATATGTGTGCAAATCACTGAATTTGCCTCTGTTTTTACGGCTGTGTGATTACAGTCTATTGCATTTGTGTGTTAAAGCCTGGACTGTTTTGATTTAGTAATGGGTAATGAAGACGCTGTGGCCAGCATCAAATTAGAACTTTGCAAACATATATTTATGTATTCAGGTATGTTCAGAATGTTTGAAGGTGTGTGTGCCACATGCTGTCAATCTGAAGATTGATGGAATAGTCAAAGATCCACCTAAATGTGGAATAAAGATGGATATGTGAATGAGATCTGCCAACAGTTACAAGAATGGCATAGACCTAATGCCCTGTTTCTGCTTTGACTTTTTTCCTTTAATCCACAAATATGAACGAAACATTGCACAATTCCAGTAATCCCAGACTAGATTAGAATGAGAACAAAATTTTCACTATAAATGGGAGTTAAAATGACAGATTGCCAACTAAAACTGTGTGTTGTGTGTGTGTATTACTTCGTCCATGGTAGAGCTGGAGAAAGTGATGTGTGTGGTGTTGTCATCCAGCTTGGAGGAGACCTTCTACTGAATCTATGACGCACATGTATCAACACTGTGGGAGAAGGTGCCAGACACACACACACAGACACTCACGAGCATGAACAAAATCCTCTGACATCATTTTCAAAACCAAGTTCTTTCAAGGCTTCTACTTCTGTGTCTTATTTCATTCTTTTCCAAATTGCAACATGTGATTCTACACTGCTCACTTCTCCTTCTGATGCTCATCTTTACTTGCTGTATTTCCTTTATCTCACTTCATAAAGTGGATAGACAGGCTAAAATAAAGAAGAGCTGCTTGGATCAAGAACATTGAGACAGGTGCTGATAGGCAAATGAGTAGTCTTGAATAAAATGAGACAAGAAGCACATTCTAAATGGAGGAATAACAGTATTAAAAGACAGTGGTTTTAAAGCAAAACAGACGGACAGCCTGATAGAGTATCAATCGTTTCTGCTCTCTTCAGCCAGTCCAACAGCTGCAGGCCTCTCTCTGTACTGACCTGCCGGTCTGCTATTAAAGGTGTATTTAAACATCACTCTGCCTGGCTGCACAGACACACACTTATTGTTCTCCTTTGTCTAACCACAGACACACACACACACACACACACACACACACACACACACACACACACACACACACACACACACACACAGAGCGATGTAGCTCTGGCAGTGTTCCAGCTGTAATTCTGTCCGAAAGCTCCATTTTGGCTTCATTATCAGTGAACCTCTCTTTGCAGTGGGGGGAGAACACAGGGTGATGTCAGCTTGGGTCAAGGGGCTAGAAAAGATTCTGGCTACAAGTGTGTGTCTTTGTTTGAGTGTAGTCTGTGTGTGTGTGTGCGTGCGTGCGTGCATGCGCGTCCACTGAGCAGGGGTCATTCAGGGCATTTCATATGTTTATCTCCAAGTGTCTGATTCAAGTGTCCTCATTACGGTCTGTGCATGAAAGCATGTATGCATATGTATATGTTTGTTTGTGTGAGTGTGTGTTTGTGCACATGCATGTATTTGTGGGTAGCTGTTCATCAGGTTGAGTATACCTCGGCCCTCTGTGTCTGAACAAAGCTTGTGGACTAATCATAGTGTAATAAGCAAAGTAAACCTTCCAAGGCCTGCTCCACTTTCCTAAAAAGACCCTGAGCTCATTGTGCTCCAGCCAGCGGCTTATTATTGCTGGGTGGTGTGTGTGTGTGTGTGTGTGTGTGTGTGTGTGTGTGTGTGTGTGTGTGTGTGTGTGTGTGTGTGTGTGTGTGTGTGTGTGTGTGTGTGTGTGTGTGTGTGTGTGTGTGTGTGTGTGTGTGTGTGTGTGTGTCTGTGTGTGTGTACACGTGTACTGTATCTATGTTCTCTTATTTTATATGTATATGTATATGTATATGTATATGTATATGTATATGTATTGGACACCTTTTAGTGCTGCTGCCTCCAGCTGAGCTTCCCTGTTCTATTGACCACTTGAAAACGAGACAACTCTCTCTCTCTCTCTCTCTCTTTGTCTCTTTTTAAAGTTTCTTTCTATTTGTGGCTCTCATCCATCCCTCTGTGTTTTCTCATTTTAATAAGTGATGCTGTATATCTTTGGCCTCATCTGGTCCAAGCAGCAACAACAGCCTCTCACAGACTCTCTGTCCTCCTTATTTATCTCCCCATCCTTTCATCCCTCTCTACTCCGCCCCTCCTTGGCATGGCAGCCTGTCATTAGCTCACAGACTCATGACTTTAATTTTGGCCTGCCTGCCTCTCTGTCTCTGTCCATTTTGTATCTGGCTTCCTTACAAGGCTCGGCTGTATGTGTGTGTGTAGTGGCTAAAAGGCACAACCTTTAGAGGTTAAGGCTGTGTTGTATGCACAGGTACTTTCATCCCTCTAGTTCAGACTTTGTGTGCATGTGTTTGCATTTGATATTTTGATGGATCTTCAGAACCGCATACCAAGTTGTGTATCTATCCAGCCCTCTGTCAGCATATCTGTACTACTTTTATTCCACTCTCAAACAATCATTTTTTCACTGTGTGGCAAACATCACTGACCAGAGGAACTGTTTGCTTGCTGAACAGGCAATTCACTACCATCACTTGTTGTCAACAGGAGCAATTCTGTTACTGGTAATTTCATCTGAGCCACTGAGGAATGTTTTCATCTGCGGAAAATGATTTCGATCCTTGATAGAGAAACATTTCACACAGTAAGAACACACACATGCAGGCATTTGTGCATGCAAACAATGCATTTAATCAAGGTGAGGTAAAGGATATTTTTATGCTAATATGCATTTCCCCAAGCTGAAAAAGAGGATGGAGGGAGGGAGCGACTGAAGGAGAAATGAACCTATTCAAACAAATGAATTCTAATGAAGCTTCACAGATGAGACGTTTGGAGTCGGTCAGCGTTGTGAGGCAGAAGGCCTGGACTTCCCCACTGGAAAGGACTCAGCCCAAACTCCTGAAAGGGAGGGAGAGAAAAACAAGAGAACGACCCTAGAGAAAGAGAACCGGCAGGAAGAATGGTCCAGTAATGAGAGAGGGGGTGGTACACTGGTGGTCTATGGTTGGGTGGGAAATGGAATAGGCGCTCATTGGAAAATGCTGAATTCATATTCAAACAGCCCTTTTCTGGTTGGAACAACAATATCTTGGGACTTGGGAGGTGTTTTTATGGATAAAATGAACTAGAATATAAATGCACTATGGAAACATTTTGGATTTGTTATAATGGAGTAGTAATTAACTTCCATGTCTAATAAGCGATAAAAGTTGTGTATCCTAGACCAAGAATACTATATGTTTGGTGGCTAATGTGCTTTAGAAAAATGCCATAATGATACAAATTTGCTTTTTATAATGTTGGAAGTGGTGTTCAACCTGTGGATGTGTCATTTCGTTTTCACTTTCCCAGTGCATGGAAGAATTCATTCCTGAGGTGTATGGAAGTCAACACCTTCCATCTGCTTACTCACTAAAACTGTTTCATCTAAAAAATTCAAGTTTTTGAAAGAATGTGTGAACATTTTGTAAATGTCAGTGAGTAGGAGCTACAAACTTTTTTTATACAACAGACCTTTGAAAACTTTATCTGCAGAAGTGTTGACACAGACACTGCAGACTCGAGAGCCCTGGGTGCCAAATGAATCTCTGTTTCAGAGCTACTTGATGGGTTTGCCTTGTGTTTTGATTTTCAAACCAACCCAATTTAACCAGCATGCCCTTGCCCCAGTTTTCAGTTTCTATGGAAATTACAGTGACCTGACTGGATTAACAGACAGGTTCAGAGAACAACTTTTGATTCTTTAAGTGACTCTTTGTTTTCAGTTACCACCTTCATATGGAAAACCTGGGTTCCAGTTTTTCACCATTGAATAGTAGTTTGCAATGGAATTTGGGCAAATTCCACATTCCATTATAAACTTGTCAGTGAGTATGGAGGCGGGGCAGTTAATGTCTAAAAGAAACCTTCATGAGGAGAGTTTAGAAGAGAAGAAAGGGAAAAAGTCATTCAGGAGGGTCAGATGTAACAGAGTCTTTTAGCCATTTAACAGAATAAGAAGTGCACAGTTTTTATGGACTGTTGGCTCTAATCTGTGAATTGTGGACCATTCCTCAATGAGAAATGTTTATTACTAATAATGGTTTGGGTACAAAGTTGGACCAACTGGATCTGCGGTTTTATTATGGACAACTGAAGGCTACTTTTTGGGTTTTATTATGTGCCTACTTAAGAGAAGGGGGGAAAAAAGCTGTACAGTCATTAAGAAATGCAATGTGACTGAAGAGATGCAAGACCAGTGATGAGTCTATCCGTCATGTCTTGCCCATGTGCAAACACATCCACATTTTCTCAGCCTGGGCTATGGTCTGTCTGCTTATACAGAGCTCCCCTTGTCATGTTTGCACCTGAGCGTTATGGATGTTGGCGGTTTAATGTTTTATGGGAGAGGGATGTTAGGAGGCTGCGTCATCCGTGGCTTTGGATTGCACATAAAAGGTAAGAAATAAGCTTGTAGTTCATCAGGAGAGCAGAACCATGCGACCACAAAGGCTCTACTGTTTTTACAGTCAATAAAGTATAGCAAAACTTTGCCTGAACATTAAACGTTTTACTGGCACGTATTTTTTTTCTGGTTTCTCTAGTTCCTCTTCATTTTTTTTTTTCAAAAGGTCTGGAGTTTGTGATAATGCAAATTATGAAATGTTAGGTTTCCATAGAACCCATTATATTTATAATTTGTCATCATAGTAAATATTTAACTTTAATTTAGCCATATAATATGTAACTGGTTGGATGATTGTTCGCGATGACAGAAGAGTGTCTTTCTGTCTCTTTCTGAAATTTACAGAAATGGTAAAAGTTAAATTTTGCTTTCCCCTTTTGTCCCTGTTGCATTTCAGTCACTGTGCCACTGGGTGGCGACTGAGGACAGCTGCTATTTGCCAAAGTTCAGACTGGAAGACAGAGAAAGAAAAGTTCCGCATGGCTATGGTAACTTAAAATTCAATACATTTAATTCAAGGTTTTTCGTTTTATGGATGTAAAAGGCACGCTTGTATGCTGTGTATAATATTACTGCATACATCGAAAAATATTTTTAAGCGTTTATGATGTGCGTTTATTAATAATATATTGTTAAGCAAACATGTTCTCTGTTATTTTGTATGCTGTTTTAGAGTCAACTGTGTATAATCTGGAAATATCAAAATACCTTTAAAATACCAGTTTAACTTTATCTCTGTATAAAGTGACAATCAAATTTTTAAACCAGTCTTTTGCACTAATTTTTTTGCAGTCTAATGTATTATGAATTTCTAAATGATTTATTGACCCTAAAAATTGACGACAATTTAAACACGTATTGTATTAAAAACAACGTATTGTATTATGATGTATTATTTGCCTAGTTGAGCTGCTCCATTCATTTGGACAGACCACGTGTACCCATGTGAATGTGTGCGTTATCATGTAATGCCAACTACCCCTTCAAAAACAAATGTAACTCGATCATTATTGTTGTAAACGACGTCTGTAAGAACTCCATATGCCACCCCTACGTCATAACTCACGCGTCTCACATCTCTGTCGCGATCGTGAGCGAGGTGGTATCAAGCCTGAACCCAGTCCGGGGTTACCCCAGGCAACCAAACGTTTCCATGGAGACAGTCCACAAGCAAAAAAGGTTTGACTACAGGGATAACGTTAGCAAACGAACAGGAGGATGGCTGCGCTTGTTGCCTGAGAAGTAAGTAGTCTAACGTTAGCTGCTAAAAGTTTGGTAACAGGTAAACTTTGCATGTTTTAAGATAGTTTTTAATACCCGACCACTTTATAACGTCAAAGTTACCCAGTCCGGAGCTATGGTCCAGACACAACGATTCATTTACTCATTTACATGAGTTTGGAGAGAGAGAGAGATGCTATGAGCTTCTACTTAAGCAAATAATGTCTTTTTTTTTTCCTTTTTTCTTTTTTTAGATCAGGTTTTGTGAATTTGGGAACAAAATGGTCAAGTTTCAAGTCAATCTGAGACAACGAGGAAACTAAACTCTCAAACTGCACTTGAGTTTTGTCCCTCACCTCACCTGAAATTACTAATCTGATAAAACACATTTCTCTGTACAGCTTCAACCAAACCAAGGCTGTTAAGGTAAATGAGACTGACTACTATTGAAATTTAGACGAATTATAGATGAAGTTGTACACACTTGACAAGCTACGAATATTAAAAAAAGGGCGGTAAAGTGAGAATGTAAGTCAAGTATTGCACTATAACCTGAAAATAAATCCTTTGCCACTAATGTTTAGTCTTTATAACAGTAAAAAACAGGACAGTTGGAGTTAGTTAATGTTTCAGTTTGAAACTATAAATTGCCGTCTCAATTTGTCACTGCATTTCAGTGTATTGTGTGTTTTTATCTCTTTATGTGCTTCATAGAGAAAGAAGGAATCTTTGAGTGGAAGCTGTTAAAGAAATGGAAGAGGAGTATTTGAAGCCCATTCGTCTGGTAAAGCTGGTTAATCGCTTGGAATTTGTCATTTTTACTTCTTTCATCAGCATGTGGTATGCACAGACATTATCCCACTAAATAACCACTTTTCACTCTTTTCCTCCCTTCTTCTCTGACCCCTTTTGTCATCTCTCCATCCACTGGAAGATATTTATTCGTTGTGTGACTATTTCTGGCGTAACAGAAGAGTTATGGACAGAGGAGAATAAGAGTGCTTTGGATCAATTTATTGTGGACACCTCTGTCACAACTGTGGTGGTCTACAAGGACACCTATGGCAGGCTGCGGGTGGAGTACTCCATGCCCTTACCGGTACAGCACACTTTCCTTTCCACTTTCAATTCTTCATCAATTTTAATTTTAGTTAGTTTAATATCCAGGTAATTGCATGTGACTTGTAGCCAAAGGAAAATCGTGTGATTTTTCAATGGCTGGGAATATAGGGAATGTTGTCCACCTGTTGTCTGAGAAGCTGGGGGGTTCTCCTCTCCTCCTTTATGTTTCATTTTTTAAAATTTGACTCCCTCTTTGTGTTCTTGTTCTGTTTCTCTCTACCTCCACACCTAAAAATTTTTTTTGTAGGGACAGATGGTTGAGCAGCTGTCCTATTTTAGCCGCATGCCAGGATCCATAATCACAGCAGAGACGTTTGATGCGGTCATACAGTTTGGCACAGTGCGGGGCAACCCCAGCCTGAGACTGCTTCATGACATGACCTGTTTGCATGCCCCCTCAGTTGCCCTCAGCACTTACAGAGAGAAAAGCATCAAGGACAACTATACCAACACCATGCACTGCTACCTCCTTAACCTCACAGGTGGGTACCGCAGAGGAAAAAAAAAAAAGAGACAGTTGACTGTTAAACTACACTAGTTTAAAAAACAGAAATAAACAAATCAATAAATTAAAAACAACAGCAGTCTTTTCACTTTCAGGCAACTATTCATGTATCTTAGATGAAACTAGACTTCTGTCCATTGAAAAGACCAATAGATTTAGTATTTTCTGTTCGTGTTGCTGAAAGTACAGCTGCTTCTGATGACTTTAAAAATGTAGGACATTCAGATTTGGGGTGGAATGGATAGATTCCTGGTTCCCTGGTTTGTATTTACAGGTTATTATTAAAAATGTATCTCTACCAGAAACCTAGTATTTCCCTAGATGATAAGACTAACATGATATATTCCTGACAGAAATCCTTTTTTTTCTTTTTTTCTTTTTTATATAACACAATTATTAGTCGAATCAAAGGCTGAGATAGTTTTAAATTGTGGGTTTACAGCATAAGTACGTAAATGGAGGACAAAGGATTTTTTTTTATAGGCCCTGGTATACAGGTTCCACTGTATACCAAGATGATAAGCAAGAAATCATGAAAAGCACAAGAGATGCTCTGCAATCAGCTTCAATTGGTGCAATGTTCACAGGACTGACCATCAGAAATTTTCACAGAGCGACATGCACACATACTTCAGTGTAATATTTTATGTGAAATTATTTTTGAACAGATGAGGTGTATAAGAAGGCGGGCAACACAGTCCTATACATCCCAATGGAAGGCCTGCAGTGCCGCCCTGAGGAGGCCATCAAGAATAGGAAGCTGGTACAGAGAATGGAGAGTAAGCCTGAGGAGCTGTGTGTGTGTATGTGTGTGTGTGTGTGTGTGTGTGTGTGCGTGTGCGTGTGCGTGTGTGTGCGTGCCACTCACAGACTTCTGGTCTTTGACTGTCTTGTGTCTCAGACTGTAGAGCTTTTATTGAATGAGGCGCTGGGCTCGTAACCCTTCACCTGCATCAATCCAAATTGTTCATTGTTTTTTTTGTATTCTACTTTTTGTTCACTTATCATTTTTCTTTTTCAATGTCTCGCCTCAAATCCATTAATTTATTCCAACATTTCCTTAGTTATACTTACTGGTTTTTACATCATTCAAACCTTTGCTGTTCTTTGTTCCCACATTCTTTCTGTTTTTTCTCTTGTTCTGACTCTTAATCTTTCCTTTTATCCTTATTCTGCAATCTTCTGTAATTTCCCTTTAGAAAGTCCTCCATCTATTTAAAAAAAAAAAAAAAAAAAAAAAACCACAACAAAAAATCTCTTATCTATTTATCCATCTATCCACTCACTTGTTCTTCCTGTTTTAGTTGTCCTCCTCCACTGGACAGATCAGATCAGGGAGCTACTGAATGCCCAAGAAGTAACGAAGATGGGGGACAACTGTGGTCCGCTGCAGGAGATAACCTTCTGGAGGAGTCGCTCTGACAAGCTGTTGGACATCAGCCAACAGCTGCAAAAGCCATCGGTCAGGCAGATCCACAACATCCTGGAGCTCTCCAAGTCTCTGTATGTAGAGCGCTTCTACAGACTGACTGAGGAAATACAGGTACAGGAAGTCTGCAAGTCTCAAGTCTAAAATCATTTCTTAACAAAGGTGTATTGTTGCAAGATGTAGTACTTTCAGGCCACCACCAGACTGTGGTGCTGCTCATTGCAGGACTGTATCTGTGCTACCCACCAGCTTTTGTTAACATAACATTAAGTGTAATGATAATAATAAATCATATTTCCTTGAAACTGTGTTCCCCAGGATTGCTCTCTGCAGGCTCAGTCAAACCTGTCCTTCCTGTCTATACTGAAGGAGCCCTGTGAAGAGTTTTCTAAGCTCAAGCCAAGCCAAGCTGCTCCTAAACTGCGACACATTGTCAGGCTCATACGCTTCATCTGGGTCAACTCCGAACACTACACCAGTGATGGGAAGATCAGTGGTCTCTTCCGCAAGGTAGCTGCATTTAAAAACATCAGAGTGATGGGGAGTAGTGCACTCACACCAGGTCTCTTTTATTGACCCAATTTGCTCTCTCTATTACTTCCATCACTCCCACACACATGCACTATACATACAGTGTACATGCATAGACACACGCTGTAAACCACCTCAATATTTCTGACCAAAATTTGAAGACAATTAATAGATGTGCTGCTTCAAGGACCTTCCACAGAGAAGTCTGTGGAGCAACATTAACCGATAACCTTTCGGTGTGAGAACATCTCCTCAGTTGTAGTTCAGCTCTCCAGCTGGATTAGATTTTTGTTTTGTTCTGATAAGGTATGATCACCACTGAAACCCCCTCCCAATCATCCTTTTCATTACCAACTGTATTCACTTCAGTTGACAGTTCCAAAGACCCAAGGAAAATGTTCAACCTCAAATCATTTGTATAATTATCACCATCGTCCGGTTCCCTGTTGTATTACTTTTGTTTTTCTCACTCTTTTATGTGTCTACATTTTGATATTTTCCTCAACTTCTGTCTCTTACCAAGACTGTGAAAAGGAGAAATTAAGTTGGGAAGAAGGATTTCAGCAGAAATGTATCATTGTACCTGGCAACTGACTCTTTCAGTCTAGGGGTTCAAGCTTATGAATGTGATCCATTAGCCTGGCGAAGACATATTTGCTGGCTGCTAAAAGGACATTAGGTAGCAAATCCACATCCAAACTCAAGGCCAGTTTACAATGTTATGATGTGGGTTTTGCATATAAGTGACTTGTTGGATAAATAGATCACATAATAAATGTGAATTTTCTGTCTGTATTTTGGTCTCCCAATACTTATTATGCCAAGTGTTTGTTTTCTGCTCTTGTAGATGAGTGATGAGATCATCCGCCTGTGCTGCCAAAGCATCTCTCTGGACAGGATCTTTGAGGGCTATGTTTTATCCAGCAAGCAAAACCTCAATGATTGTATCCAGTGCTGCCTGACCTGGAAGGAAATATACCTGTACGAAGCAATGATGCACCACAGGTAGGAGAAATTTCAACTGTTTAGGGCCCCAATGAACTGGGTAGCCAAGGGAGTTTAAAAGTCTTAAGTCTTAAATTGTCAAAAGCGAACGTCTTTGATTTCAAATATCGTAATTCACTGCTTCATGTGGTTTGGTGCAAAATTGAATTGATATTTAGTTGAGGCAAAGTTGTTAAGTTGGGCAAAATTTCATTGTGGCTATGGTAGTCAGTGCTGAAATAGACACATAATGAGCAGTGATAAACAATAGCCTTGATTTGGAAGGTTGGAAGACTGTGTATAACTAAGTAGTGTTTCACAGAGGTAGATCAGAGTCACCCTGTGTGATTAGTTTGCTGTCAGTGTAATGGTCTCTTTACTCCTGTTTCTGACTCTCCATCCCCTCTCCCCTTTCTCTGTCCTCTTTTTCTCATTTTCAGGCATTCTTCAGAAGGCTGGATCCTGGACTATAGCAATTTTTTTGTGGTGGTTGATGCTTTCATTCAGAGGTTCAGAGACCTGCTAGAGGTGAATTTTTCCCTTGCTCACATATTGACAGACATTAACACATGTGCATGCTACAACTCTGTAAATTCCTGCTGTTGAAATTCATGTCAGACCATGTTACCACACCTGTAAACAAATGCTGAAACCAATGCAAAAGTTGCCTTTAAACAATGCTTTCAACAGTGTTCTGTCAAACCTCCAATGCACTGAACATGATGTCGAGGCCACATGGCACTCTCTGCTGGATTCATGTAATTGTTATAACTTCTAAGATGAATGGTCAGTGTGACATAGGAACACAAGAGGAAATGTCAAATGGAATGTGATATGTGTTGTTCTCATTGAGATTTAAACATATTTGTAAAATACAGTATAAGGATAACCTTCTTTTTTTTTTTGGCTTACTTTTCTCATTTTGTTTCCGTTTTGTCTTCATATTTTTAACATCTACCTGCCTATTTGTGCATATCATCCAATATAAATCAAAAGGATATGACATCCAATATAATTAGGCTTTAACAGTCTTCAGTAATTCCACCTTTTTTTTTTTTTTTTTTGTGTTGATACAGTATGTATTGTTTGCTATTTGGGATATATTATTTTCTCTTGCCCTCTCTCAGATATGTGACTGCCAGCATGAGTTTGCCCGTTGGGAGGATGGTCAGCAGAGGACTGTGCCAATCTTCAGCGGTTCCCAGGGACCAGAGTTCACCCGGTCCCTCCTGGAGATAGAGGGCAACTTCCACCGTGGACTACAGAACCTACGCTCTGTTGGCGACGGCATGCTTGATGTCGAGAACAACGCATGGTGCAATGAATTCAACAAGTAGGTCTATTGCTGTTTAAGATATTCAAGCTAAGACTAGATAAAATAGTATGAAAGTCTTCCACCAATACCTGAAAAAGTATCAGTTGTTCCAATGTTACTTGTACATGCTCACATGCTAAGCAAGATTTTTAGTTATTCTTTGGCTTTAGCTGCTATCAGTGTGTGTATGTGTGTTTGCTTTACTGTTTTAGTGTGCTCTTTATTAATTAGCTGATCATCGTGCACGTGTGTTCATGTGTGGATATGTTCTTCCGTGTATGCACAGGTTTCGTGCATTGATAAAGGACCTGGAAATGATGATGCAGAACCTGATCAATTCCGTTTTTAAGACAGTGAAGACAGTGACGGAAGGAGCGCGACTTCTGGACATTTTTAGGCCTATGTCTTCTCGAGAGGTGTCTCTCACAAAGACACACACACACAACCACACAAACAAGCATACATTCAAGTCCTCCACTAGCTCTCACCTCTTACCCCCATACAATTTATCTACTCATTCACTTCCATCCGATCTTCTCCATCCCAGGGCATTAAGCGCACTATAGAAGAGAAAGCAGATGAAGTGCACATCATCTTTGACAGGGAGCTCAAAATAGTCAACAAGGAGCTGAACCGGAAGACAAGGTCTTATCATGACCATATGCCCAAGATAGCAGGCCAGGCCCACTGCGTGAGGGACCTCAGACAGCGGATAGACAGATCCATGGAGGTAAATCCATTAGATTTCACAGTTATCTATTTCTTTTAGTCTTGACACAGACCAATTACTATTACTTGTGTGCAAAATAAAGACCCTCCTTCCTCCTTTGTTCTATTTTGTTGCCCTCCAGGTGCTTGAGAAGATCCACTTCATGCCTCAGTCATACAACCGCAAGCAAGTGGTTTACACCTATGGTCAGATGGTCCAGGTTATGGATGAGTTTGTGAGGAAGAGTTTCAGTGAATGGAACCAGAGTCTGGATGGGCAGTACATCAAGAGACTGGAGCAGTCACTCATGGTGCGCTGCAAGGACAGTTCCGCCAAGCTGGACATCAATTTTGACAAGTGGGTCACACAAACTCATCTGACATACAAGAGACACAAAGCATTCTCATGAAGCTACAATATACATTCACATGGTGTCTTACACTGCATACTGTCATCTGTGTACTTGTTACATACACTAATCTACACCCATACTTTTGTGTGTTAACTCCGCATCCATGGCCACACAGGAGGGATGAATATACTGTCACCATCAGCTACAGAGATGCTGATACAGAGATATGCTCTTAAACAATATATTCAAGTAGAAACTAAACTGTCTGTGTTTTGTTGTCCAGGAACTTGTTGAACCTGTTCTCTGAGATTGACTACTGGGATCGACTAAAGTTTGAGATCCCCCAGTGTGTTACTGACATTTACCAGAACAGGGAGGACCTCAGAGGCCTGCGGGAGAGAGTACTGCTGCTGGTCAGGAACTATAACAGGTCTGACACACACACACACACACACACACACACACACACACAGAAGAGGAGAACAAACATACATGCAACACTGATTAATGACTGATTGTAATCATCAAAATGTATCAATGTGCATTTAGCTTCCTTCTGTACTTGGAACTTTTTACAATCAAATAGGGCTGAGATGATTTTAGGATGTAGGCAACAGTCACGGTAAGCTGGTGTCTATCTGTCTGTGTGGAGGATTTTTAGTGATAATGGGTTGTGGGTTATATAATTTGTACACTTTCCTGATGTCATTTTGTGGTAGAGTGTCAGTAGGGAGTCCTGATCGTCCACTGACTGCTATTGTCCTTTGGTGATTGTATTTTTTGTGTTGCACAATGAACATATTCGAATACAATCTTTTTAGACTGTTCTGTAATTAATAACCTGGATACAAACAGTCATACACTCATATTTAGAACTATCACGTGGGACAGACTTGCCTACAAAAACCCCTTTGCAGCATTGTAACCAAACAACAAGCCTGCTACAAATATTGAAGTATGTTTCATCATGATGCAAAAAAGCTTTTACACGGGATTCAAAGTAAAAGCACACATCTACATGTACATTGAAACTCACACATTCTACTCAATCAGTTAACAAAACACAATAATATTTATTTAATGCTCTTTTGACGTGTGTGTGTGTGTGTGTGTGTGTGTGTGTGTGTGTGTGTGCTTGTGTCTGTGTGTCTGTGTGTGTGTGTGTGTGTGTGTGTGTGTGTGTGTGTGTGTGTGTGTGTGTGTGTGTGTCTTAGGATCATTGAAATGCTGTCTCCTGATGAGTTGGGGCTGTTTCGGGAGCGAATTCATTTAATGGATAAGAAGATTCAGCCGGGGCTGAGTAAGCTTCTGTGGTCAACTAAAGGAACTTCTAACACCTTTGTCCGTGACTGTCTCCTGCATGTTGACAAGGTTGTAACACACAGTTCACAGTTCTTATGGGATACGAGTTATATATGATCTATTTCAGACTGGCAGCAGTGATGGCCTATAGGGTAGAAAAGTGGGTGACTGGAGAAGTCAGATCCCTTAACTGGCAGGAAACATGTGTTTGGCAAAAGTCATTTTCAGTTTACCTTAGAAAATGGACACATGTTTGACAGATCTTTGTTCAGGCAGTATGTTCCAGAGAACAGGACCAAATTTATTACAGGCAGCCTTACCTGATATGGAAGCAGTAAGAATACCACATTGGGCTGTAGTCATTGAGCCTCTCCTCTCCTCTTCTCTCCTCTCCTCTCCTCTCCTCTTCTCTCCTCTCCTCTCCTCTCCTCTGCTCTCCCCTCCCCTCCCTTCCTCTCCCCTCCCTTCTTTTCCTCTCCTCTCTCGTTACACTCCAGGTCCAACTGATAGTTGATGGTTACAAAGTATCCAGTCTATGCATCTCCAACCTCTGTCACAAGATCAGTGAAACGTTGCTGGTTAGACTGGATGGAAAGACTGTGTACAGGTAAAACGGTTATGTGGTTTCTTCTATACTGTGTAAATACACAAAATGAATTAAATAAAGTCTGCAGATATTAGTTATTATATTTCAAGCCACATGTTATTACTTATTTCAGACATATTCATTAATTACATCAAACAGTGTTAAAGTAAAAATTTCATTTTATTTCAAAAAGAACATAACTTCTCTGTACTCTTCTTATGAATTTGTTCATTCATTCAGTTCAGATATAGTAACCAGAAAAACAACAGTTATTTGAACAGGCCCTGGTTGCATCTTGGGTGTTATTCTTGTTGTTATTCTTAGGAACCTGGAGTTTGAGGATGACCAGAAGGCTCACCAGCAGAGCAAGCTCAAAATACTGCAGTCAGCACACCAGGATATTGTTGATACCATGAGCTGCATCTATAACATCTTCTCTAATGATGGACCTGAGGTCTGTGCTGTGTTTTTCTGTCATTCATTCAATGTTAGTTGCATTCCAGCAGAAATGTTCCTAAGTTCTAACAGTAATCTGTTAGATTCAAAAGATTATAATTATTATTAGGATTATTATTTTAGACTTTAAGATGTTTAGAGGATAGAGAAGCAAAATGATTTACTTACAACTGTAACATTCACCCACTTAAGTTGTTGCTCTAGTTATTAAAAGAGAGTAGTAGTAAAAAAAAAAAAACATGGTCAACTATATTAAAGGAAATAAAAGATGTCTGGAAAAAACTGAATTAAGGACCATCAGCTTTCAAAAACATTGTAATCTGTATCTATTCGGCAGCATGTCTTTTTTCTTATTGAGAACCAGTTTTACTCAGCCTTTTGTATCTTTCATTTTATGACAGGTGTAGCTCATTTTGCACTGCCATGTCATGTGTGTATATTTTTACCATGGTGTTTAAGGTCCAGGAGCACTGGGTGACCTACACAGAGAAGGTGGACCACATGGTAGAGGAAGCTCTTCGAAGAAACATCAAACACTCCATGAAGAAACTATCCAGGGCCATCAATGGCGACAGCAAGACGTCACCTAATCCCTTGTTCAAAGTCCTGGTAGCACTTCGCCAAGCAACTCCCCAAACCACACCAAAGGTACCAGCAACCACTCATAGTCCAGTTAGGTCATGTGATAATGACTTGTTTACACTGTGTCTGGATATGTCCAATATACGCTGAACTTCACACAAGGCACAATTGTATTGTATTACATTAACTGCAGGACTCTACTCAATAGATAAATTAGACTGCAGTCAACATAAATGTTTGGTCCTCTTTCTCATGCACCCTTTTTCTGTCACATGCATACTATGATGGCATCCGTATTACTGGAGAAATTATTTGTTATTATGTCTTGGGGGATTCCTTAACACAAAGCTTGTGCTATACAAATTACTAACAGGCCACAAGATGTATTGAGTGGCTTTGGTTGCTGACGCCAGAGAAAGCAATGCAGGTCTTACCTGAATACCAGAGAGTCTGAGTCATGCTCCATAATGTAGCCTCACTTGAACACCATGGCGGGAGCCCGGCCTTGTCCTCCTCTGGTCTCTTGCCAATGGATGAGCAAAGTCAAACCATAACCATGTAGCACCTCTACTGTGATAAACTCATAAAAATGTCCCCCAAAATAAAATCCTTTAACTTGACCTGTTGACAAATCAATACATGGCAAGTGTGCAGAGAACACCATGCTTGATAATTGCATTTGTGTGTCCTTCCTCCACTCTCTCTGCCCTCTGACAGGCTCATATTAGATAAGACCCATTTTCTTAACTTTCAGCAGCCAATGAATAGGACAAATTACATCCTGTGACCAAGACAGTACGCTCAGTATACTATATAAATTGTCTTGACAGCAGTGTGTGATTGTGTGTCTGTCTCTGTGTTGACAGGTTGAGTTCTCCCCGACACCTGCAAAGCTTGCTCAGATAGTGAACATTATGCCTCAGCTCATCAGCACCATCTCAGAATTTAAACGACTACCTGACCTTCTCTCCGGCAAGCACTCACAGTCGAATCCCATACACATCAACATTGGTTGGAAACATGTTCATTAATTTTATTTTTACTACATTTTCCAAGAATGAATACCAGTGTGTACACCATGCTGAGCAAATCTAGACGTAATGTGTATATAAAATCCTTGTAAAGTATGGAATTACAGACTGTGATTACTAAGAAGTTGTATATGTATGTATATGTGACCATGCTTATCTGTCTGTGCTTGTACTCCGTTGTCACCCTGGTCATCTTTCATCCTTCAGAGCAAGATGAGGAGATAAGGAAGATTCAGGCTGCAGTTGCCACAGGGATGACAGCCAACGCCAGCCACCTGCAGGCCTATCTAAAGACCTGGGACAAATACAGGGACATCTGGGAGATCAACAAAGACTCCTTTATACAACGATATCAGAGGCTAAACCCACCAGTCACTTCTTTTGATGCAGATATACACAGGTACTGTGCAATGAAAACAAATTGTTAAAAATCATTCTTTAAGATGTTACTGCAGCTGAGTCTGTTAAAAACACTCATTCACATAGATCCATATTCTAATTGTGTTTGTTTTTATTTATTTCCATATCCCAAGTGAACTTCTGTTTCATTTTGTCATAAAACATCCTTTAAAAGTTGTTGTTTACCATAATGAAGCATGCAGTGTCTCTACTGTGTCATGTCCACTCTCTGGTTCACCCCCAGATACACAGAAAAGGCCAACAGTGTTCAACAGGAGGAGACAGTATTGAACGTTGGGTTCGTCATGCTGGACTGTTCACCACTCAAGTCCTCCTTGGTGCAGCACTGCAGTGAATGGCAAACTAAGTTCACTCAGCTGCTCAGCCACATTGCCAGCACCCGCCTCAAAGAACTTCATGCCTCCCTGCACGACAATGCCAACAGGTGGGGAGTCAAGTCATAGCAGTTTATTTCGTTTGTTAAGGACAGTAGAGATGACAGACAATGAGGAAAGGAGAGCTCTAAAAAAGTCCCTGGCTGGCCTTGAACTGAGGATGTTCCAGTTCAGGTTCTTTAGCTATGGGGTCACCCCGAAAGCACTTTTTTTAAAGTTTGTTTTTAAATACGTAAGGGTAAAGGTACGTAAAGGTGGCAGGTTGACGAAGTGTGGACGGAGTATCAAGAGAAAGAAACCATTCCTGATTCCTTCATAATCCTCTGACGATTCTGTCCCAAATGCTATCTCCACAGTCCACACAGAGTGTACACAGTAGTTGGAGCACCTGCTCATGAAATAGGCTAAGAAGGTGAATACAGATGAGAAATATTAATGATTCATGTAACTTATCCTGATCTATTCAGTCACTGAGTGAAATGTGAAGATGAAGGGAATAAGAGATGGTAAAGGAGGAGAGGAAAAGGGAAAGGGATATGCTTTTTCCTGTAAACATTTGAGATGTGTATTGTGCTAAAGGAGGTGTGGCTCTTTGTTGTGTATTTTTCTATGTGTGTGTTTAGGCTGAGACAACCCCCCCAGACGCTGGTTGAGCTTGGTGATAGCCTGAAGCTCTTGGAGACTCTCCAGGGAGATTTAGCCAAGATAGAAGCTCAAATTCCTCTCATCCACGAACAGTTTGCTATCCTGGACAAATATGAGGTCCCAGTGGAACAGGCTGTAAGTACCTTGTTCATTAATAAACAACAAAAATATATACATATACACCAAACATGATACAGGATGCTACATACACATATTGTGTATCTGTGTTTGTGAATTTGTAACAGTCAATAACTGTGACCTTATTGTTCTGTTAATATCCGTGTATTATGTCAAGTTTGCTCTCTCAGACATTCAATTAGTGAAACAATGTGCTCACTATCGCTCTTATAATTTATTTAGAACCAAGTAAAATACAGACACATATTTTGTGCTACTGGTTGCAGTAATCGTGCAGGTATGAATAGAGAGAAATTTTACATTTGCTCACTCAATATAGACAGGACATAATAGCAAGAATTTATAAGCATTGATGAATCTCGTTGAATCAAGACCAACTTATTGACTGTTCAACCACCCTGAAGAAAACTAATGAAATTTGTAGGATTTTGTACACCTTCAGCAGAATACAGACATTGTCAAAACTCTGACTCCTCTGATAGCTATGGGTACTGTCTACACATGAACAAACAGTCAGAAAAACATTATTTCTCATCATTATGCCACTGGGTTTACCCACAGGTGCAGGATATGCGTGAGGTGCTGAATGGGGAGTGGGTGTGGTTCCAGCGGGTGCTGATTGACAGTGAAATCATGCTAGAGAAGCACAAGGAGAAATTTAAGAACAGCCTCATCCTGTCCTCTGAGGAGTTAAAGAGGAAGGTCAAGACCACTGTTGAGGAGTTCAACAGCACAGGTCACACACTCTTTCTCTTACTCTCTCTCACACACTCATGTACATTATTATAAATACGGTCTGTGCACTTTACCATTGCTCTGTTTCCATCTGTCCTGTATCTAATCTGTTCTTACCCCTGATGATGTTGCTCTCCTTGTTATTGTGTAATAGAAGTGGCTGATATGGATTAAACCTTCTATCATAATTTTACACAAAATATCGATTTACTTTATACTGTGACATTTATTGAAAATCCAAACTACACTAATGGTCTAAACATAAAAAACAAGATGGGAATTCCTTTGTGAATTTATTAAATACAAACAAATATACTTGGTTACATGACTGCAAAAATGTTTAATCCTATATATTTAAAATTTGCCATAAAGCAATCTATTAGCTCACTACTGCCTAATATAACCAGAGATATTACATGACAGATATTAGACTAGTAAACATGGTATAACAATATATTTAATGGTTAACAGTATTACATATACCAACCTGAATGTTGGGAGAATTTACATGTGTTTTATATGTTTTTAGTATTTTTGTTTTACATTTTGTATAACAGAACTGTCAGTTTGCCATCCATGGTTTGGTTTGATTTCACAACATATGCAAATCTGTTTATTGTTGCTGACCACTAAGATAAAATAGGCATTGTATAATATGTCTGCCCTTTGTTTTTGTGCTTTTGTGTGTGGACATAGGAATATGAATGTTTGTTTGTGTTTTTTCATGTTTGTGTATCTTTCTACATTTTTGCATGTGCATGTCCAGGTCCATTTCACAGTCCACTGAGCACTGAGTTGGCTTTAAAGCAAATAGCAGAGCATCGCAGCCAACTGGAGGCTCTAAAACAGGAAGAGAGCACCATCCTTCACGGGCTGGGCTTTTTCAAAATAGAACAGCCCCCTTCCAAAAGCATCTGGATGCTGGAGAAGGTCTGTCTCATAGTCCTAACATATTGTTGACTACAACATAATGAGCCATTAATTCAGAGGTTGTGAACTGTGGTGCAGTGTTTGAACATTTTTAGTGCAGTTTGCCAAATATTTGATTGCATACAGTAAAAGGAAATTGACAGAACACGAGATAGAAGAATTGACATGCAACAAAGGTCCCAGGCCGACAATGCAAGACGCATTTAATGGTTGAGCTTATGTTTGCTTGTGTCTGTATGTGTTGTACAGGACATGGACCACCTGCAGGAGGTCTGGGAGATCACACAGGAATGGAATGCCAATTGGAACATCTGGAAGGTCGGTCAGTTTGCCACACTGCAGACGGAGGACCTGGAGAGTACAGCACAGGAAATGTTCAAAAAACTCCACAAACTCAAGAGAGAACTAAAGGTCAGTTTGGCTTCCTGCATCAGGATGACAGTCATGGTTTAGCTATAATGTATTAACCTATGTCAGTTTAAGTATTGTTTCATAAAAATACATTGTACATAAATGCCAAAGCAGTGCATTTAGTCATTACTGTATGTTCTAGAAACCGTATTTTGGTCATGATCTCTGGAGGAAGAACACTGAATGACACTTTGTCTTTCTAATGGATACAAAGTTAACTGCTTCTTAGTGGACTCTATTTGTAGCTTCAGACGCACAAAGTTAAATGTATTTTTAAAGTGACAGCTAAATTCATGGCCCTCCCTCAGGATGCATAAAACTTGGTGCAAATATCATCACAAAGTAGTGAGGACATTTTCTTTGATTGCAGCATAAGGAGTGGGATATAGTAGAATTCTCCAAGAGCAAGATTGACCAGTTCAAGCAGATCATCCCCCTCATTAGTGACATGAGGAACCCAGCCATGAGAGACAGGTACTGACAAAGTATTTATTTACTCTTCATATAACACCTTGTCATTTCAGTCTTACACCACACTTTCTGTCTTACACTGTAAGACATAACAGCAAAATGAATAAAAGTTACAGTCACTAGTTAATGCTTTAGAGTTCTTATTTAGAAGACTGATACCAAATGAGAGGGGTAATCTCCATGCTTAGTTTGTTGTACAGGGGAGGGTTTTACCACTTTGACTAAAAGGATGGTCATTTAGCATGTCCACATAGCATAAAAACATTACAGTGTGTTTTTTGTGCTGCTGACTCCATTCCCAGAGGACTATCCATTGGCTGCACTCTGTCCTTACTCTGAGTTAGTGGTACCACCACTAAGAAAAAAATAGATGTAATAATCTTTTTCTGAACCAGCATCGTGTCTTGCCTTGTCCTGTCCATTTTGTCTAAATTGCACCGACAAACTGCATTTGACTGGGCGAAGCACAATTTGAAATGGGAGGAAACCAAAGCCAAACAAGGATGAGTGGGTGACATTAATGGGTTATATCTGTTCTGATGTAACTTTCTGAAAGAGCTTTCCTTTGCTCACTGCGCTGGGGTAATAAATATACACAGAATTAGGTCTGATGCCGCACCATTAAACAGCCAAGAGATAACTAACAGAAAGAAACAAAGACATCCTGTACTCAGCACGCTGATTGTTATAAGAGTTGGTGAGGGTAATGAAAAAGACACGTTGAAAAACATGGCAGGGAATAAAAGGGTGTTTTTAATTTATGGTTAATATCAAATATAGCCATGTTACCTGGGTCTCGAATGAGAGCACTGCTGCTGTGATTAAAATGGAGAAGTGGAGCCAGGAAGTGTTAGCTGGCACAGATTCTGCTGTCTCTTCCCTCTCTGTTTCACTCTCCATCCCTTTCAGTGCCAGCTGTCAGTTATGTCAGTCAGTGTTCTCATGATGCTCCTGTACTTAGCTTAAAGTACAGTGGTACATCTGTCATGCCCAGATATCTCTCTATTCATATGTAGGCATTCTACAAATGTCCTAGTTTTGTATACTATTTTAGGCAGGATAAGCACACACTAGACATTTAGTACATTACAGTTGCCACAGTGTCACGGTGATTAAGAGAGACTTTATGTCCTTCAGTTCTTTAGAAAGTTGAGCATTTAGTTAAAAAATGTTAAACCTTAACTTCATATACAGTATTGCTAGATTATGAATGTTGGAGTACTGTACATTTAGTAAGCATGTGTTTGCTAATGACTAATGGTCTAAAGATAAATTAAGACATATGTTGTACAAACTGTAAAGCCCTTTGAAGCAAATTTGTGACTTGTGATTCTGGGATATATAAATAAAAATGACTTGAATTGACTTGGTAATAGTCACATGCAAGGTGGAAGACTTACTAAACTTTCAATGCCAAATTCCTTTCAGGCACTGGGAGCAGATCTGTGAAGAGCTGCAGTGCACCTTTGACCAAAAAAGTGCTGAATTCACCCTGGAGAAGATCATATCTCTGGGCCTTGACAAGTATGCTGACAAGATCTGTGAAATCACAGGAGCCGCATGCAAAGAACTCTCCATAGAGCAGGTCCAGTCTTCTTCCTCGAGTCTAGACTGATGCTTAGTGGGCATTTTTTTAACTTCTCTTGCCATTTATTTTAACCGTGATCTCACCCAGGAAATTGGTAAGCAAAGTCGGAAGTGTAAGGAACTTGCTCCCTTCCACCCCTGCTGTTCTTGGGCAGCACAGCCAGCTCATGCATCAGCCGTGCCAGTTTTATGGCCATATTTATGCACATGGAAGCACAGTGCAAAATTGTGCTGTGCCTTTCATTCAATTTGCACTCGCAATCTGCATGTAATTAGCAGCAGATTTGCTAAAACAGCAGGTAATTGGGCAATTAGAAACTGTCCTGCATTCTTGGCACATTCTGTAAGTGAAGGAGAGCCTGAATGGTGCAGTCATGTGATGGGATTTGTTTAAGATTAGCTTGCTCAGAAGAATGATTAACTTGTCAAATTCTTAAATTGAAATACTCCATAAAGTTTTAGAAGGTTTCCTCTGTAGTGGCATTCAGCCATGCCTTTTAGTAGACTCCTAATACTATTACTGATAAAACTATCCTTTTGTAAACATTACAGTGTAATGCCAGTAGACAGCAGAACTGAAAGCTAAGATTCATGGTTTCTTGTCATTGATCATCTAGTCATGAAAATGTATCATGAAGCTTGTGGAAAAGTATAAGAATAGTAATGTTGCTCCTTAATTTTGCCACCTCTCAGTGGTGTGTCCTGTCTGTTAACATTATTCTTTGTGTTTGGTACTTAAGAGTTTGGAGAACATTACCAAGACTTGGGAGGAAACATCCTTGGACATAGTGCCTTATAAAGATGAAGGCCACTACCGGCTGAGGTAAGAAAGCAAGCCGTGACTGCAGGGATGGGTGGAAGCTTCAAGAAGTCATAATCTAGCCTGAAACTCTCTTTAATTTATATGTCATAGATTTGCTTTGTCTTATTTACCTGCATTGCTATATCCCAGCGCTCAGTACAGCTCAATACTGCCATCCTGTGATGTCTCAATCTAGCTTTGTTTGTATATAGGTGCTTGTAATGTCTCTGTAGCATGGCTGTATAGAAGAGAGCATATACGATGCTGATGCCAGAATCATCTGTATGTTGGAGAAGTCCGACTTAGGGAGTGAGTGTTTGTTGTCAGCAATGAGTAAGCAGAACTGAGCTAAGCAAGCGACAACCTGGCTGATGACAGCAGGAATACCAAGGCCATCTGCTGCATATGAAAATTAATAGAGACACACCTCAGGCTCAGGCTTTTAGGAAAACTCAAGTCATTGCCACTGATTTGGCAGAGGCTGCAAGGCTAAAGCTAGCCACTGTCCCTCAGTAAACATGATGGAGAGAGGCAGGACGAAAGAGAGACACAGTAGAGGAAAGTAAGGATGTGTGAAAGGTATACAATATGAAACATAAAATCTTCTGTGAATTTAACCTCAAAAGTAAAATGAGCTAGACAAAGAACAGATATGTCAGAAAAAATATATAAATGACTGCTGTCGTATATGCATGAGGGCAAATGAGATATTTACTCAGCAATTTATCAATTTATGAACAAGCACACCAGATTTTATTTTATGAGTTGGGGGGAGAATTAAAACCTTTTTGGCAGAGGTAATAATCCTTATAAAGATGAGATTTGTTGCAAAAATTATGTAACTGCATTCGATTACACTAAACGGCACAGGTTTAACTAATAAATGGATCACTGTATACTTCACTGACTTTTTCCTCTGTGAACATGTGTCAGCGTTGCAGTCCATTATAAAAGCAATCATTAACATCATGTTTAATTCTCCCTACCTGTGTCTCACAGGGGCACAGAGGAGGTTTTCCAAGCCCTGGAGGACAACCAGGTTATTCTGTCCACAATGAAGGCTTCTCGGTTTGTAAGAGCCTTTGAGCGAGAGGTGGACTCCTGGGAACGCCGGCTGTCCCAGGTGCTGGAAGTCATTGAGATGGTCCTCACTGTGCAACGCCAATGGATTTATCTGGAGGTAGAGGAAACACCTACATACTATGTCATAGGATTTATTGGTACACATGGAAATTAATTATTTTATGATTTTGATTGTCTTTGAATATTCATCATTCAATGAAGTACACATTGTTTATCTGCTGTGGTCGTTGGTTTATTTTGGTAAATGTGATGATTAATTGTTGGATTCTTGGAGCACATTTAGGACACAGTATAATTATATTATTGCTTTTTATATTAAATACGTCTGTGCAGTCTGCACTCAAAGGAAGGCCATCTGGCTGAAAAATCTAAACTGATTGAAGTATCATTTCAGTTGAGTGCAATCCTACTGATGATTTTTGCTCATCTCTTTCACAGTTCTCTGATTTATTCCTGTTATCAATTTATTAAACCATCACTTACAATTAACCTCTTTCTACTACCTTACCTTGTTCTCTGTCACTCTCCATTTTCCTTTTTTTTCATCCCTCTAGATCATTTTCCAGGGAAAAGACATCAGGGAGCAGCTGCCTCGGGAGTGCAAAGAATTTGAAGATGTTAGTTTGAGTTGGAAAATCATCATGAGCCGACTTCATGAGGATAACAACGCCTTACAGGGAACACACCACCCCGGTATAACAACACTCTTCATGTTTCTTTAAAGAACATAATGTTATCAAAACTGCACATGGTCAGACTGTCAGATTTTCCTCTGTGTCTTAGAGGTGTGGGGAATGAGAAAAATCACTCTTTCAGTTTTAACCAAATTTCTTAAATGATCAATTTGGTGTTGGTCACGTGTAAGATATTTTTTAATGATCCATGCACAGGCTAGTATAGTAGTAATACTACAAATAATACCAGCAAGACTTACATAAGTGATGAATAACTGGAATAGGAATCTTATAATCTATAAATAAATAAAGAATCTCTGCAGTGACAGGCATTTCTGTGCCAGGAGCTCACTGCACAGAAATAGCAATGCCTTTAACAAGAGCAAGCTGCTCCCAGGAATAAGGAGCCACCTTGTGGTGACAACATTGCTCAGAACTTTAACATACAAAGTCTGATGCATACAACTTTGCCTACACTAAATTGTTGTTGTAACAGCAACAACATGAATTATTGAGCATGATGCAGTTTTAACCATCAAGCTAGAGAATTACTGAACACTTGAACAGCAGAGCTAAAAAAAAAAAAACACTCGACAGAATTACTTACTTGGCCATGAATTTCCCCCAGGGGATAAATAAAGTATCTATCTATCTATCTATCTATCTATCTATCTATCTATCTATCTATCTATCTATCTATCTATCTATCTATCTATCTATCTATCTATCTATCTATCTATCTATCTATCCATCTGTCCATCTATCCATCCATCCATCCATCCATCCATCCATCCATCTATCATAAAGACGCACACAAGGAAAAATAACACATAGCACATCCCCACCCTGGATCTAGACTATAAACTACAAACGTACTCATGTAACGAAACTTCAGAGGCCACGCTGCTCCTCACAGCCAATACAAACGTGCCCTTTGAGAACAAAAGAATATGACTAATATAAAATTAGGTCTATTACCTGATCACCCATTTGTACAATCAGCCTTAAAGACTTGTGTTGTATGTCAGCTGTATTTTGTGAAATTAGTTTTGTGATAGGTGTACAGCTATTTTGAAATGTGTCTCATATTTCAACAGGAAAATCACGTGGTTAAAGAATAATTTAGAAGGATGTTGTGAGTTAAGAAAAATAATTGTGATGATGAAGTCCACATGAATAAATGTCTTGTTATTGTAAATAAATGAATAAAAACAATATTTAGAATTTAGTGAGGCCTACAGTCAGCTTCCCCTCTCTGTCCTCCAGGCATGCTGGAGAAGTTGTCAGAGATGAGCAACAAACTGGAGGACATCCAGAAGGCTTTGGATATGTACCTGGAGACCAAGAGGCAGATATTCCCAAGATTCTACTTCCTGTCCAATGATGACATGTTGGAGATCCTTGGGCAGTCACAGAACCCACAAGCCATGCAACCCCACATGAAGAAGTGTTTCGACAACATCAAGAGCTTGCGCATTGAAAAGGCAGGAAAACTTGATAATCAAAGGCACACACACACTCAGTAGCCACTGCTACACTTCTGTGAAAGAGTAACTTAAGGCCATTTTGGTTATGATGAGATGACTAAACCTGACATTTTTCATTACTTACTTTAGCTGACGTTCTACAATATGCAGCAATGCACACAAAACACCATCAAAAAACCTGATATTTTATTTATGCATATCATATAACAGAAATAATACTGTAATGTGAGCACTCCACTGGTTCACCAGCCATGATTCAAGAATATGAAACCTTTTTTTATGACTGACTCTTTTGCTAAGTGACTGGTGCAATCTTATTTTGTAGCATTCATCTTGCTCTTATTAGATAACATATGACTACATTTATTTCCATGTTTAAACAGCTGTTTTCAGATTAAATGGATGTAGATTTGAATGGACCAGTACATACAGAATGCTGCCACTGTGTATGTGTGTCTTCTATAGGTGGGCATCAAACAAGACGCCATTGGGATGTTCTCTGCTGATGGGGAGTATATTGCGTTCCTCCCGTCAGTGCAACTGAGCAAACCTGTGGAGGTACAGCAGTAATGATGATGATGATGATTGTGATCATGGTGATAAAGGTGTTAATAATGATGAATCTGAGTGAAGTCACAATAATACTGGTGATAATGAATATAATATAGCTTTATGGTGGAGAATGGTGGAAAGTTAGCACCATTTTGTTTTGTGTGACTGTAGGTTTGGCTGTGTGATGTTGAGAAGGCCATGCGTAACACACTGAAGGATTGTCTGAGGGACTGCCTTGCAGCTCTGAAGAAGATGACATCACAGAGAGACAAATGGGTCAGAGACTGGCCAGGACAGGTACATTTATCTTTTTTTTCCCTCTTTAATTGTCTTTCCTGCTTTTGCATCTTCACCCATCGTGAATGTTGACTGACACTGATGCAGTGATATATTTTTGATTGTCTCTGATGGTCATAAAAATAAGCTGCATTTTAAGGCAATGCAAATGGGTTTCTTTTTTTTTTTTTTTTTTTATTTATTTTAGTTGAAAACTAATTGCTCTTTCCCCTTTTCTCCCTGTATAGCCTGATGTCTAATAAAGTTCGAAACAGTAGTATTTCAATGTAAAAATAGGCTTTAAAAAAAGCTAGTGGATTCCCTGAATTCAAGCATTCATTTTTCTTAAATGTGTATTCTTCCCGTTTTAGATGCTGGTCACAGCCAGTCAGATCCAGTGGACTACTGATGTCACAAAATCGCTCATTACCAGCAAAGAGAGAGCTGACAAGTCCTCCCTTAAGTCCCTGAAGAAGAAACAGGTTTGATTGACTTTTTAAACTAATCTTTTATTAACCTGTGTGAAAATAGGACATTGAAATTTTTTTTCTGTGAATTCACTCATGATTTGTTTACGCAACAGTATGTCTCCATACAGCAAGCTTAAAGTTCTGTATTCAGTGTTTGTGTGATTCTAGGTATCTGAAATGTTTCTCTTGCGTCGTGTGTGTGTTACGGTGTAGATTTTATGTGTATTCAATGTTTTGTGATTCAGTTAGCCTTGATATGTTACAATCAATGTGTCAGCCTTTTTGGCAGCAAGGATAGGCAACATAATGATGATAAGAATTGACAGGCTTCAACAAACTCTTGACCCTTTGCTGTAACTGTCTTTGTTCCTCAGGTTAACATGCTTCGCTGCTATTCAGAGACCATCCGTGGCAACCTGTCCAAAGTCCTGCGTCTGAAGATTGTAGCACTGGTCACAGTGGAGGTTCATGCTCGGGATGTGATTGACAAGCTGGCCAAGGCAGGCTGCAATGATGTCAATGCCTTTGAGTGGCTCTGCCAGCTGCGACTATACTGGGAGAAGGTATGCTCTGAGAGTAAGCAAGTAAAAACAACAGACAGAGATTGTATGAAGAAAAAGGAAATGATAGCATTTTTGTAAAGCCACAATTTCATGCATCATTCATGCATAATTTTAGCTATAATGTTTTTATATATACTCAATACTTCTCCATTAACCTATATTCTCTCTGTGTTTCAAATTTTCCATATTAACAGCATTTCTCTCTTCCACTCAGTTTGCTGACCTGTCTAATGACAGCAAGAGATCAGTTTTGCAGAAGGCCAATAAAAATACCCGCTTGTCCATTTTTAATGTTTTGTTTGTTCTCATAACAGGATGTGAATAATTGCATAATCCGACAGACCAACACGTGTTTCAAGTATGGCTATGAGTACCTGGGCAACTCTGGGCGCCTCGTCATTACTCCGCTTACTGACAGGTCACAATCAATCATCCAGTCAATAAGTGCACTAATTAACATATGCATCTACATATCAATCAATTAGTTAATTAATTAATTGTTATATCAACGTTAAGTATCACACAAACAATTCATGACCAAACCCTACATATATATAATTCTCACAGTTTGACTTTGTTACATGTTACAGGTGTTACATGACCCTGACCACAGCACTCCATCTCCACCGAGGGGGCTCTCCTAAAGGCCCAGCTGGTACTGGAAAGACAGAGACAGTAAAAGACTTAGGCAAAGCCCTAGGCATGTATGTCATTGTAGTCAACTGCTCTGAAGGACTTGACTACAAATCCATGGGACGCATGTACTCTGGTCTGGCACAGGTACGGAGGAGGGGGAGTGTGATGACGATGAAGTCAACCAAAATTTTGGATATTTCCCACTGCGTCTCTCTGTGTAATTCAACATTTAAATAAGTATGTATTTCATTGTGTCCACCCTGAACAGACAGGAGCATGGGGATGCTTCGACGAGTTCAACCGTATTAACATCGAGGTGTTGTCGGTGGTGGCCCAGCAAATCCTCTCCATCTTATCTGCCCTCTCAGCTGGACTGTCCAAGTTCCTTTTTGATGGACAGCACATACGTCTGGTGTGGTCATGTGGCATCTTTATCACCATGAATCCCGGTAAGTCAACACAAATGTGTAAATGCGTACACTCCATTTTATGTTGCCATATCTTGGTGGAAGAATTGACATTTGAATCATACAGAGGACATATAGAGACAGAGTGGATTACGTTGCTGAAACAATTTGAGACATTTTAAATTGATGTTTTGAAATTTTTCTGTCATGAAATTGTAATTGTAATATCTTATAGGTTACGCTGGTCGTACTGAGCTTCCAGACAACCTTAAGTCCATGTTCAGACCAATCTCCATGGTGGTGCCAGACTCTACTCTAATTGCTGAAATCATACTGTTTGGAGAGGGCTTCAACAACTGCAAGGTACTACTACTTAAAGAAAGATGAACTGAATTGTTAAATTTATTCAGGAACATGGTAATATTGCATTACTCTGTGCAACTATGAGAAATCTCACTTCTCAGTAACAAGGCCTTGTCTGTGTAGTGGCTGAATCAGTTCTGAATATGCAATGATTTCTAAACATAGAAAAATCCACCGCGTCTTTTATGTGAAGAGCTCAGGCGGGGCCAGGGTGTCAGAGCATTACTGTGTGTTTAGTGCGTGTCACGAGTACCACCATCACATGATTCTCTGGGACCAGAGTTGTAGCTGAATTACTGCTGACTCTGCTCTTGCAGCTTCATTATACTATGTACAGTCTATGAGTGTTAATTGTTAGGGGGATAACAGAGTTGGTATGCATTAGATAAGAAGAGCTTCATGATGGTGTATGTGCTTCCTAGATGGTGTGTTTAATATCCTTATTCATGTCTTACACTTGAACATGGACACCTATTTTGCTCCTTGGAGAGTTTATCAAAATCCTACACTGCTGCCTTTCACAGACAAAGAGACACACACAAATATTAGGCTGAATCGTTCTCTTGCCATGCTGGATCCCAATAGGATCCGTAATTATGTGCCAGATAGAGAATGAGAAGTGTTAACCAAGCAGCAGTGCAAACAGCAACAGATTAAGAGTGAAACAACTCCTGATGTGAGTGGAATACTGTGGTGTGTATTTCTGTTTCCAAGTTGGTAAAATGTATGTATTTTTCAAGCTCTGAATCTGTTATATAGATAGCAATATATAAAACATGAGGTTTGTAAACTTTTCATTTTTACCCTTTGACCATAGATCACTATTGATTTATTTTTATATAGATTTTATCAGCTGTAGTAACATAAGTCATAAGGTGCAGACCAGAGTTCTGTAAATGAATCATCCTTTCTGAGGTTGCAGATTTAATATGTACAGACATTTTCAAAATGGCTCATAACTTAATTATGTTAATGATGTGAGGATGAAGTTTGAACTGTTGAAATTGCAAAAAGAATGTAACATATAAATAAGTATTGTTCAGAACACAGTCGATTACTGTAAAAGCCATTTGCTGTAAAAATTCTTTATTTTCTATTGAATGTACAGTAGATATACAGTATATACACACATAGACACTAAACCTGCCAGCAGGCTGGGACAACTTGATTGGACGCAGCGTCGTACTAGTGTTGTCCTAGTTTCCCTGCAACATGAAGACTGCACAGACAGACCAGACCAATGTAAAACACATACTTCTCTTTTGCTTCAAGCTGGCTGATCAGATGTGTAATTTGAGGCATGTCTTTAAAGCCCACTGAGGCAGGGAATGGGAAATGATGGATTTATGTTCAGCAACATAGTTTACTGGCACACTGCCCTGTATGTCATCCTCTGGTTTATACTGCAAATTTTAATCCTATTTAAGATGACATTCGTCCTCCTCCCCCTCTCCTCCTCCTTTGTTTCTTGCTTTTCTGTCTCTGTCTTTTTGTTGCTTTATCCCTGTCTCTATCTTTGTTCTCATAGCTCCTGGCTAAGAAGGTATTCACCCTGTACTCCCTGGCAGTGCAGCAGCTGTCTCAACAGGATCACTATGATTTTGGCCTGCGTGCTCTCACATCCTTGCTTCGTTATGCTGGAAAGAAGAGGCGCTTTTGCCCCAAAGTTCCTGATGAAGAAGTAGGTCTTTCTCTCTATCTCCCTTTTGGTCCTATTTCTCTTTGTCTCACACTGTTTCACACAGAAAATGGGTTTGAGGACTTGAGAGCTTATTATGGTAGATCCCTTAAAAAACAAAACATAGACTAGAGAATAGAATACATGGACATAGAATAGATAAACATAGAATAGATGTTCACTAACTTCTACAAAGAAATTAAAGTACAGACAATAAGTAAAGTTAAAGAAATTATCGGTATTAAAGCTA
This sequence comes from Seriola aureovittata, assembly GCF_021018895.1. Lineage (NCBI taxonomy): Eukaryota > Metazoa > Chordata > Actinopteri > Carangiformes > Carangidae > Seriola > Seriola aureovittata. The sequence goes on from NC_079386.1 coordinate 5,849,973, forward strand.
GGTTCAAGTCTGTGTTGTATGAACACAAACAGGTTTTGCTTGTTGTAATCTTGCCACCTGTTCATAATGACCATTAAGACATCCCTTCCTAATGGGATCCTAGTTTATGTGAAGCTAATGTGAAGCTTCAGCAGTCTGAGTTAGTCAAATCAAGTTGGCATCTCTTAGAGTTACCATAATGCTAGAATGCAAACCCGAGCTGCACTGTAATTTCTGTTTTGGCATGCTGTCTATCTAGTCAAGCTAAATCCTAGGGGAACCAGGGCCAATATTTTTTTATTGAACTAAGTGTATCAAACAACTGTCTCCTTGTCTCTCTCGATCCTCAGATCCTGTTAATGGCCATGAAGGACATGAACATTGCTAAGTTGACCTCTACTGACCTGCCACTGTTCAATGGGATCACCCAGGACTTGTTCCCAGCTGTGGAGACACCCATCATAGATTATGGCAAGGTAAATTGATCTAGTTGAAATCAGCATTCCTGCAGAGAGCAAGTGTTTTTGTAAGGTTTGCTCTGACTCTATGACAATGTTCCCTTTTTTTCTTTTTTCTGCAAAATGACAAGAAGGTTATTCCTTATCCGTGCAAGTAGATGCCAAACGAATTAGAGTTCAGCTGCAGTTATGCCCCTGTGTATGTGTGTTTGTATGCTCTCAGCACGGCACTGGAGTATAGAGATGGAGCAAACAAACAAAAAACCTAAATCTAGTGATCACTGCATTTAAAATAATGCCAATTCGCAATACTTGCACACAGTTTTTCAACATACTTGGCATATAGGTTGTTCCAAACATCTTCTGTGGATGTAGTTCATCTTTCAGTATCTTCTGTCTTGTCATGTAATCCCAGACTGGTTTCATGAGGACTCTGTGAGGGTCAGACCATCTGTTGCAGGAGTCTTTGTTCTTCTTGTTGCCTTGATTGCCTTGTTGCCTTGCCTTGTTGCCCAGTCCTGCTGTAGAATGAATCAGTCAGTTATGAAAAGGCTCCCTGGTGGTATTGAATGATGGATAAGAATCTGAACATCTTAAGCGACAAAGACTTTTGCACAGTACTGTAAATATTGATCTTTGCTTAAACCTGGTTCATCATTGTCATTATATCATAAATTTGTATATTTTATAATGCCACTCAGGGTATCCCTATCACTAACTACCTGTGTGTCTTTTTCTATCATTTTGTTGCAGTTGAGGGAGGCCATAGAGGCGGAGCTTCGTCTGAGGGGTTTGCAGGTGACTCCTTTTACCATAACCAAAGTCATCCAACTTTATGAGACCAAAAACTCTCGACACTCATCCATGCTGGTAGGCAAGACAGGCAGCGCTAAGAGTGTTACCTGGAGGACTCTGCAGAGCGCCCTCACTGCTCTGCACCATAAGGGAGTGCCTGGCTTCCAGCTGGTCCAGGTGGGTGCAGATGGAAAATAATGCACTATGATTTATTGGCTAATACTGCTGAGGTCTCACTTTGAGGGTTATATTTCAGATTTGCACAAACTGACAAATAATATCAGCCTCCATAATGAGATATTTACATTAAACTGTATTGTTTTAAATAAATAACATTCTTGAGAGGGGTCATTTCATTCTGCCTCTTTGCACCCAGAGCCAAACAAACATTAAGTGACTGGTTTGCTGAGCATGTACAGTTCACCAGTACTGCTTATTTCTTTAAAAGGGGACACGAGTTTATCTCTTCCAGTAAAACAGACACAGTCATGTTTTCTACTTACTGCTCTTGCTGTCTTCCTAATTATTTCACTCTATTTTTACCTCATGCTCTCTTTTTTTTCCTCAGTGCTCTTTGCATAATGTTTTTCTTGTGTCTCTCCTCGTGTCAGCCTCTGCTGCTCCTGGTTCTCATTATCCGGCTTTCTGTTCCTCTCTATTCCCTGACTCCACTGAGCCTTCTTTTCCTGATTCTGTCCCACCCACATGTTCATGCAAACACATGTATTGAAACAGAGACACACACACACACACACACACACACACACACACACACACACACACATAGACATGAGAAACATGCTGAAACTACTTGTGAAAAGGAAAGCTAACTGCAGTATCAAGATAAGCCTATTCAAAGATTGACTCCCTACCTCCGTTTCTAGGATTTCACTGGATAGAGCTTGAAGCAGAGTATGCCAATGAAATTATACACTGAACACCAATACATTTGTGAGAGTCACATATTAGATGATTAAGGAAATCAAACTTTCTTAACCAAAGTGATAGCAAACATGCTAAAGACTTGTACTTATCTTTCAAACTTAACAACGTAACATCACCTCACTTATGTGTTGCTGGCTTTCATACACTAAAACTAGTACACAAAAAGTTATTTAGATGTAACTACATTTGATTTATGTGTTTGTGAATTCCTCAACTTAATGTATCACAACCATTTAGTCGAAAGCCAAACCAATTCAGGGGCTAAAAATGTATCTGTATATAGTATATGTATATGTAATCAGTAAAAACATGCAGATGTTTGGTGAAAACAATGCTGTTCTCACGTGTTATCCTTGTGTGTTATCGTCTTCAGTAATCATGATCTCCCCTTATAATGCACTTTGTGTCATCTTTTTATCATCTCATCTTCTCTTTTATGTCTTGGTCCTTGTGGCACAACAGGAGTATCCTCTGAACCCCAAAGCAATGAGTCTGGGAGAACTATATGGAGAAAATGAACTGTCCACCAATGAGTGGACTGATGGAGTGCTATCTTCTCTCATGAGATCAGCCTGCGCAGGTGCTGAGACAAAAACAATGTTGCTGTTGACATTACACGTAGTATAGGTGAACACAGTAGGCAGTGATGATTCTTCCAATTTTATATTATCTTATAGAGCATCCATTCATGCACAATACTTATTTTATCCAAGTTCATCTTCAGGTTGAATGTCATTTTTTTTATATATATTGTTTGAATAATTTGGAATGTTTTAATGAAAAGGCAAAGCATTGCATAGAAAAGTTAATCCTACTACTTTAAAATTGTTAGTAAAATCTTTGTTACAGTATGAACAATGTTATATATAATATATTTATATGTTGCTTCACTTTTTCTGTCACATGTTGCACCACCTCTCTGTTCTTTAGATGAGAAACCAGATGAGAAGTGGATTGTGTTTGATGGACCTGTTGACACACTGTGGATAGAGAGTATGAACTCTGTTATGGATGACAACAAGGTGCTCACACTCATCAATGGAGAGAGAATATCCATGCCTGAACAGGTGAGGTCGGAATTGAAAACCTGACAGATGGGCCCTTAATTCAGTTTTAATTGTCATGGTAGGAAAAACATTGACAGTGGCTCAATTTAATTGTAGTGTCCCAGTATGTCATGACAATGTGACTGTCAGGTGCATGTACAATGGCAAAACCCTGAAACTGAAGCAGCTAAATGAAATTCAGCCACCATTATTTACACATATGACACATATCCTACATATGAACATGCTTTCCATTGAAAATCCTTTAACATGAAAAAAAACATAAACATGTACTTGTTGTGTAAGGTATTACATTGGAATTCATATGTTTTCAACATAGTTAGAATTGGACAACTAGACAATCCTGACAATAACCATTAATGTGCATGATCAAAAAACTATTGTAAGTTAATCGCTGTTTTCTTTAAATTAATGTCAGCATTCAGTCTGCAAACAACTGCTCTAAGGCAGTAATCTGGTTTGATACAAGATTGATTATGATAAATCAACTAATAGCAAAACAAAATGTTATTAATTACCATATATTACTTAATTCTAGTCAACAATACACTGTAAAATTATCACGACAGAGAAACTATATGTACATTTCTTTGTCATAGGTGTCTCTGTTGTTTGAAGTGGAGAACCTGGCAATGGCCTCTCCAGCCACAGTGTCTCGCTGTGGGATGGTCTACAACGATTACATTGATCTGGGTTGGAAACCTTTTGTTCAGTCCTGGCTGGACAAGCGTCACAAGGTACAATGGACTCAGTCATAATAACTTATTGCCTTCAGGCATTGACAGCATATTTGGATCAATTTATATACATTTTTGGAGTTCTGTGTATTTCTTTTGAAATTCAGAAACCTTAGGCCTTTCAAAAAAATTTGCTTGTGCTGACATCTAAGCCCTGTTTCATTAAAGAACAAATGTATTAGAGGAAGAATGACGGCCATTTTATTCTCTTATTTTCTGGTAACCGCTCTCTTTCATCTCCCTCCATTGCTCTCTGTATTTCTCCACAGGCTGAAGGGGAACATTTAAAGCGTTTGTTTGACAAACATATGGACAGCACACTGAACTTTAAGAAGAGTCACTGTAAGGAGCTGATCCCCATCACTGAGCTTAATGCAGTAATGTCTCTCTGCCGCCTCTATGACTCCCTGGCCACATCCAGCAACGGGGTATGACAAATAAAGTTTTAAGATTTGTGACTGAAATTAAGCTATAAATGATGCAACTCCACCTCATTACATTAGAATGTCTGAAATCTGAAAACAAAGGCTAACATTATTGCTTAAGCCTCCCCATTGTGAAAACAATGTAATTGTGGTTTTCTCCCTTTCTCCAGGTTAACACTTCAGACACAGAAAACCTGGGTAGGTTGGTGGAGCTCTGGTTCATCTTCAGCCTTATCTGGTCTGTTTGTGCCTCTGTTGATGAAGATGGGCGCAAGAAGATGGACAACTTCCTACGCGAGATGGATGGCAATTTCCCCAACAAGGTCCTCTGTTGAGCATCATTTTTGCTTGATACCATGAGTGTTTAAAAAGTCCTGTTTTGTGTCAAATCAAACCCTAAGCCAAACACAACAAACTGTTTTTCAACAATCATTACACTAACATTTAAATATATATGAATGATGTGCACATGGTTTTAGAATGGCAACCCTTGGTTGAGTTGATGTACGCATTTTAAATGCACCACAGGCATAATACTGTAATGTGACTGTATGAATCTGTCTTAGCAGGCACCAACATTCACTGAACCTTTTGTGTAAACTCTTTCAGGACACCATTTATGAATACTTTGTGGACACCAAAAACAAAACCTGGGCTTTCTTTGAAGATAAGCTACCAAAGGGCTGGCGCTACAATGCCAGGTAGGAAACCAGGTGGTCTTATGTACCTGGCATTAGCTCTTGTACACATATATGTGAGTGTGTGGATGTGGTTTTATGTATTTCACTCTCTGCCAGTTCAGTTACTTTTGGAACTGAATAAGTACTACATAACAACTACAATGTATATCTCTCCCTATTCCCTCTCCTGCAGTGCTCCATTCTATAAGATTATGGTTCCTACAGTGGACACAATTCGCTACAATTTCCTGGTTAAGGCTCTGGTGTTGGGTCAGTACCCAGTGCTGCTCACAGGGCCAGTGGGCACTGGTAAAACCTCAGTGGCCCAGAGTGTCCTGCAGGGCTTGGATAACAAGTGGACTGCCCTCACCGTCAACATGTCTTCACAGGTTGGTGTCTTTGCATGGCCTGTGTATGCCAGCTCTGTGTTCATGTTCCTCTAGCCTTATAGAAACCAGTTTGTATTAGGAATGAAAGAATTGTTGGAAAGAAAGATAATTTTGTCGGGTGCTTAGTTTTTTTTGGCTTTTATTTTATGATTAACACAGGGGTTAATATTAGGTTTAATGAATATTGAATTACTGTACTGTAGTCCGTGAGGGTTGTTAAAAGAGTATATAGTAAACAGTAAATATGTGTATTTGGTACCAGGGACAGTGTAAGTCTGGGCTATTCAAGTATGTTGTTCAGGGGGCCACATTTACTGAAAGCTAAGGGCCCGGGGGCTGGACATTTCCCTGAGCTATTCTCTTATGTACACTTGACACAACATGGCACCACATTTTCAACACTGTTATTTTGCCATATTGCATTTGATTTGCTGTTGAACATAAGCTGCAATATTAGCAAAAAGGCAAAACACATTCTACAACATATACAGTATATAATGTTAAAATTGGAATATACCTGGTTTGTCTTGCTGTGGCAGACATTTCTATCCCTTGGCTTTGTCTCATTAAAGAGAGAGATGGTATATCATTACCATTATGTGAATTTATATATTGAATGTCATGACACATGCTGTCATTGGGTATGATCTATAGATACTACATTTACAGGAACAGGCTCACCTACATAACTTTGGATGGCCCACCCTCGCTCACAGCATGAGATACAGTGACATACAAGTGCAGTTTCAGTGTGTTTGAGAGAGCATCTGCCTCCATCCAACCGTGTTGTGGCTCTTAATGGCCTCCATCTCGGCTTTACTACAATTATAATAAAAGTAACACCCTGATCCATGGCACTGCAATTGGACTGAATCACGGCAGCTCTGATAAAGGGCTATCAGTGAGCCTGGGATGATGGAGGCACTCATCACCCTCCACCTTTACCACCATTACCATTGTCACCATGCCCCCTGCCCCCTGGCTCTGCCCCCGACCCAAACGTCCTTACTATTATCACCTAACTCCCAGCAACAGCCATTCTCACCTGAAATCATTTACACAAATACACAAGTACACATCTAGGCATCCACATGTTATACAATAAACGTCTTTCTTCTGTTGTTTTCATTTGAAAATTTTACTTTCACATTGTTGATGAGACATGGTACACAGTGAAACATACCATTTCATCTTTGTGTTTCTGTGTTTCTCTGTGTTTCCACCACTGTCCAGACCACATCTAATAACATCCAGGCCATCATCGAGAGCCGAATAGAAAAGAGAACCAAAGGCGTGTTTGTGCCAGCAGGTGGGAAACACCTGCTATGCTTCCTGGATGACCTCAACATGCCAGCCCATGATCTTTTTGGCTCCCAGCCACCACTGGAGCTGCTGCGCCTTTGGCTCGACTACGGCTTCTGGTATGACCGCCAGAAACAGACCCTGAAGTTTGTCAAGGTGAGACAGGGCATTCAGGTCAGGGTGGGAGTGAGGTCTGTACTTTGGTGTATGTGAGTTTAAGACATTATCATTTTTCTGCCTTCGTAGTGCCTCTTCCACAATTACCTCATAGTTAACTTTGTCTTTCAATCTGTGGGACAAGAGCTTTACATGTGCAATATGTTTCATTCGATAGGTATTTTTTACTTTTCACCATTTTCTGTTGTGTTTGCTGTTCGTGTGTGTCTGCTTTGTTAGGACATGTTCTTGCTGGCATCCATGGGGCCCCCTGGTGGAGGGAGGACTCACATCTCTGGCCGCTTGCAGAGTCGATTCAACCTCATCAATATGACTTTTCCTAATGTAAGTCCTCGCCTCTCCTCTTTTCCTGTCTGATGTTTATCCTTTACCACAAAATCATACTAATGAACATATTTTTTACTAAAACAGGCACTGACATAAATCAAATATGCAACAAAAATTTTGACAAATTAATCAGCAATGAAATGAAAATACCCAGGATTCATAAATTGTGTCATTTTTACTTTTTCTCATCTAAGTAAAAGAGATTCGCACTCAGTTTAGCAACTTCTGTTGTTCATTTTATCTGTGTCTTTCCTTCTTCTGTCATCCAACTGTTACTGTGCATTTCAGCCAGGTGGATCTGGGTAATCCTCTACCTGGCAGATGTTTTTTCATCTTCTATCACCATTTGACAAATGCTTTTTTGTTTCGCCACACTGGAATTACCCTGATTATGATTATAGCTGTGATGATAATTATAACTACTGCAAAACTGCACTCTCTCATACCCAGAACCCAGGAGATATGATTGACTGAAAGGCTGCCTGCAAATGTTCTCCACCTGCTAACAACCCCCTCCCATCTGTCTCCTTTCTCTTTGTTAAATCTTTTGTTTGGTTGCCTTGTTTTGTTTTATTTGGCTTATTTGTACTTTTCTCACTCTCTCCACTTATTGTTCACTCCCTCTCCAGATCACCTTTTGTCTCCTTTCAGTCTTTTTCAATTACCTGGCATTTTTTATCTCTGTTGTTGCGCTCCTTTCAACCTTTCCTGCTCCATCTTACATATTCCATTTGCCCAGCTCTGTCCTGTTGATTTCTGCTTTTATTTATTTTCCCTCTCTCCACTCACAAAAGAGCAAAATATTTGCTCTTGAAACTCTCTTGGGCCATACCGTATTCAGGAAGTAAACCCTTGACATTTCAGTTGCCTCGCCTCTTGAATTTGTGAAGTGGACAACTTGAAATGGAATTGTTACACACTTTAGAAAATACCCATTCTGCCTTTTTTTTTTCTCTTGACCACTAAAACTCTGAAATTTTGGTATCTTATTGACATGGCTATAAGATTTACGGGATGTACATAACTTGAAGAAGCCCATCCTCTCTGCATGCAGGAGTCCCAGATCAGGCGGATCTACAGCACCATGATCAACCAGAAGCTACAGGAGTTTAAAGAGGAGGTGAAGCCCATTGGAGAGATTCTGACTCAGGCCACGTTAGAACTGTATTATGCCATTACAGCTCGTTTTCTTCCCACTCCAGCCAAGATACACTACCTCTTCAACCTCAGGGACATCTCCAAGGTACACAAGAACACATATACTGTAGATTGGTTAGTTTGATATATATATATGTATATATATATATATACACACACATATATATCAGCACATACACCACCTAAAATATGTTTTCAAGAAAATTCAACAGGAAGTGCAGCTTAGGAAAGCTCTCTACACTAAGCCTCACACTGTTTAATTAAAATGTTATATGACTTGATGAGTCTTTTTTTTCCTGTTCAATCCTTGCTAGGTGTTTCAGGGTCTGTTAAGAGCGCATCCAGAATTCCATGATACCAAAAACAACATCACCAGACTGTGGATCCATGAGTGCTTCAGGTAACATGTTTTTCACCAAATATTGAACCTTCTCATAGTCAAGTAGCATATTTACGATAGCTCCAACCTCATAGTGACAGTGTTTTAATGTATCATTATCTGTTATCTGAAGCCTACAACACTGTATATTCAGTTGTCGAATGGTTTTCTTCTTTATTCTACACTTGTCAAAGCTTGTTCTGTATACGGGATAATATCTATTGCCTATGCTCTGTTTCTCATTTCAGAGTGTTCTCAGACCGGCTTGTAGATCACAGTGACATGGAGGCTTTTATTGCTTTGATGGGGGAGAAACTGGGCTCACTCTTTGATCTCACGTACCACAACATCTGCCCCAACAAACAACCGCCAATATTTGGTACATTTAGTACTGTACACATACATACAGTACTTGCACACAGCATGCCATTGTCACAGTGTCAGCATGGCTGTGTAAAAAAAAAAGTGTTAACAGTGTAAAAATACCTACAGACGTATTTACAGATAATTAAATTGATTGTTAATGGGCAGTGGTTTAAACATTATGAAATATTTGTGTGTGTGTGTGTGTGTGTGTGTGTGTGTGTGTGTGTGTGTGTGTGTGTGTGTCAGGTGACTTCCTGAGTGAGTCTCGTGTGTATGAGGACCTACTGGACATTAAGGCTCTGAAGAAGTTCATGGAAACCCAACTGGAAGACTACAACCTGACACCTGGCCTTGTGCCCATGAGCCTGGTGCTCTTCAGAGACGCCATTGAACACAGTGCGTCTCAGTACACAACACACACACGAATTTAAATGGATGCACTGTGCACAAAATTCCCCTGATGAATCAACACACAGTGTCAATTCATCACATTCTGTCCAGTCAAACCAGCGCATTAAAACAATCAGTATAAGAGGCCCTCATCTGCTGCTCTCTGCTCTCTGGTATCTTCAGTGTCTTATGATTCAGGCGCAGTTTTAAAATCCTCTAAAAAACACAGCATGGGGCGCAGCTAAAAGTCGCCCTGCAGCTGAAAGAAAAAAGGCCCCAGGCAGCACCCTCTCGGCACCAGGCTCTGCTCTGTACACTGCTGTCAGTGTGCCACACACCACTGCAAATCAATAGTAGTGCATTACTATAGAAACAACATGGGCTGACACTAGTTTGTGTGTAGTGTTGGTTTGCACACTGTTATATGGTAGTGGGAAAAAATGTATGACTATAGATTTTGTCACATGCAAAATGATAATGTTTTAGCAACGTTAACAATTTGTCAAGCTGATGTGAACACATTTGACAGCCTTTTTGTAAGAACCCATGTCAGTTGTAAAAACCACACAGATAGCAATTCTAAGAATACTGTCAATAAAGGGTTTCAGATCAAAGTTATTTTATGGGTAATATGTTTGTGTTTCCTCCACAGTAACCCGTGTAGTACGTGTGATCAGTCAGCTCAGGGGCAACATGCTGCTGGTTGGTGTTGGAGGCTCTGGTAGACAGAGCCTTTCTAAAATGGCCACCTACATCTGTGAGTACAAGGTTTTTCAAGTGGAAGTCACCAAGCAGTATCGCAAACAGGAGTTTCGAGAAGGTGAGATCAAGCACATTAATATGACATGCACAGATGTTTCAGAAAGGGAAAGCCTGACTGTATCCAACAAGTTCCACTTTGGAAGTAACTCTATTGTCTGGAAATTAAAACAAGGAAAGTTCAAAACTAAGATGGAAAGATTAGAACAACCATGGACTCACATACTGTATGTTCTTAATATTCAGTGTGAAGTATATTTAGCTCCTGGTTGATTCACCTGAATTTAATCTTTGATGAATAACCTCTGTGCAGTCAGTTCTTCACTCAGCTACAGTTCAATAGGTGGTTTTTCTCTCCTTACTTTCAGACATCAAGAAGCTGTACCGTTTGGCTGGTGTGGACAACAAGCCCACTGTCTTCATGTTCAATGACACCCAGATCGTAGATGAATCATTCCTAGAGGACATCAATAACATCCTGAGCTCTGGAGAGGTGCCTAATCTCTACAAGCAGGATGAGTTTGTTGAGGTCTGTATTGTACATCTATCTTTATTTGTCATGTCTATTTGCATAGTGTGTATTTATTTTATTTTATGAAGTCAACAGGCAACACAAGGCTGAGGTTTTACCCATTTACTATATGAATTTGGTTTAAACCATTTGGAATGAATTGGTTGTGTGTTAAACTCATGTTGTCACAATCATGTATCTATAGGTCATTGAAGTTTATATTTAAATACATCTCAAGTCAGTTAAAACCTTATTCCAATCCTCATACCATGTAACTCTGATTGCAGGTATGCAATGCTCTGTCAGAGTCTGCCAGGAAAGACAAGGTGGTGGAGACTCCTGACTCCTTGTTCAGCTACCTGATAGAGCGAGTCAGGAACAACCTGCACATAGTTCTCTGTATGAGCCCAGTGGGAGAGCCCTTCAGGTGAATACTGATACTGTTTCCTGCAGCACACACTGTGTCCTATAATATATCCTTTTTCCGCAATATATTCCCCCCTCCTCTTTTTTCTCCTCTCCTCTCTTTGAGAATCCTGTTTGCTCTGGTTTTCCACACACAAGTTTATGGAAATTAGGACAGAATAAATCACATTGCAGTTCTTATAGGATGAAGAGCCCTTTTCATTTCATTTCATTTTATACAAAATTAAAAACTGGCCTTCACAGTAGTGCCAATATAATGACCAGTAGTCTATGGAAGTTTCTATAACAATACGGATGTCTGCCATTATTTTATATTGATATTTGTGCTGCACGTTTTTGACTTTTACACCAGTGTCTTCAATAACGAAGAAACAAACTCTTGCATCTATCTGCTACTAAAGTTTAGTCAGAGAGCTTGTAAATAAATATAAAATAAACTACTGGTCATCCTTGACAGGGTCACTATTCCCTATTCCTCACAATTACACTGGGGACAGTGAGTCATGCTTTACCATGAAACAGTGTGTTAATGGCTGATTGACAAATGAGGTTTAGTAACTTGGATTCTGTAACGAGGACCTGAGAGTCACTGTAATTGCAAACGGTGTGGATACTGTGACAGAGAGTGTCAGCTGTCTGCACACACACGCAGACGTAGTAAGCGCACAGATAGACACACATTTTCTGTCACACACACACATTTCTTTTCACAAAACATGTCTTCCCCCTCAAGCATTGATGGCCTGGTTGTAATTAGTGGCACAGGGTAGTGGTCACACATGATGGTGCTAATTGGGCTGGCAGGCACCTTCACCCAGAACTAATCACCATTCTCTGTGTGACGAGGCATCCTGGCCCTCTCACCACTAGCTGCCAGCAGGATTCATATCACACTGCCAGAACTCAGGGAGCACTACACCAATTAACCAGCTAAACTCACAGGCTCACACTGTAGGTCTGGAGCATACACTGCTGGACTTAACTGTAGAAGGTTCTATAAAACCTTCTGTGTCATACTGCTTAAAACTAGCCAGTCATATTTACACATCCATTTTAGCCTTAGAGGAAAAAATCTATTCTTAAGCATAATGGCTTCATTATTCTCTTCAGTGGTCTGTCAAATGTACCTCCTCTAGTTTACTGGCCCTGCGTCCACAAGGCTTTAATAAGGATCATTATATCAACAAATTGTATATGAATAAAATTCATAAATAGCTGTTTGCCAACAGGAACCGCATTCTCCAGTACCCAGCACTTGTAAACTGCACTACAATTGACTGGTTCTGTGAGTGGCCCAAAGATGCTCTGCTGGAAGTAGCTGAGAGGTACTTGGATGGACTGGAGCTGGGATCCTTGGAAGGGGTGAGGCATACACACACACATAAACACACATTTTCTCCCAACATCTGTAAGGTTTGCTTTATGTGACTATGGTGTCAGCCTTTAAATTAGAAAGATAGAGGGGCAAGGATGGAACCTGAAAATGACTGAACAGGGTCAGAGTGCTCTGTTTTTCAATTTTCCACATTAACAGCTAGAATGTCTGTGCCTATAAAACATTCTCTACCACAAATTGCATTTACAGTACAAGCTTTAAAATCCGACCTCATCCACACTGGGTTTTCTAATAATTTTCTACGGGACTGGTTTTGATTGATATCACTTCAGTCCCATTAAAATGTGAATTAAAACAGTGGGTCATATTACTGTCGAGCAAGTCTTTCCAAAACGTGCAGTAATACTGAATAAAAACTTATGATGAAACAAAATGAAAACAATAATCTTTAACTTTAACTGTGAACTGCACTAAATCAGTGAATAAATAGTCAATAATATGCATTTGTAATGTTTGAATGTCAGATCAACATGTTTACATATGCTGCATGATGTTGCAGATCCAGACAAAGGTTGCCAGTATCTTTGTGACTACACACCAGTCAGTAGCACAGATCTCCCAAAGGATGAAGCTAGAGCTGAGAAGACATAATTATGTGACACCCACCAACTACCTGGAGCTGGTGTCTGGATACAAGAAGTAGGCACCTTCTAACTTTCTCCTCACTCTTTTCATAATACCTCCTAATGCTTCATTTGCGTTTTGGGGGCCATACACTATGTGCACACATAGTGTAAATAAGTGTAAATACTGTACATGAGGTGTGGGTGCTTGGGGTTGTTTTGGTGTTATACTGTATGCATCAAATTCGAGCTAAACCAGAACAAGCAGGAGTGTAACACTAACCTGGTTAATTCCAGTGTAAAGTTATTCCCTTTACAGTTACCACCTCCTCTGTGGATAAGTGGGTCAGTCTCTCTTAATTTTACAAAATGCCTTTCTCTGTCAGAGTCACTTTCTTAGTCATCTGATTGTGTGTGTGTGTGTGTGTGTGTGTGTGTGTGTGTGTGTGTGTGTGTGTGTGTGTGTGTGTGTGTGTTTTTCTATGTCTGTATGTGTATGTCCATCCAGGCTGTTGGCAGAGAAACGCAGTGAACTGGGGGAGCAGGTGAGCAAGCTGCGTAACGGCCTTTTCAAGATCAGTGACACGAGGGTGAAGGTGGAGGCCATGTCTGTGGAGCTCGAGGAGGCCAAGAAGCAGGTGGCAGAGTTCCAGATACAGTGTGAAGAGTACCTGTCTGTCATTGTGCAGCAGAAGATAGAGGCTGACAAGCAGCAGAAGGTAAGTATTGCAAAAATGTTCACATGCACTACTAAGTAGTTTAAAGTAATAGTTTGATTAAGGTATTTACAGGCTTCTCATCCACCTGACTTACCCAGTCATCCTATTGGATTAGAAAAAGTTGAAACTAGTGGTTTGTGTTTGGAAGGGTGTGTGGTAGTTGACTAAAAAAAGAGGCAGATAATAGTCAGTAACACACTGCTTTATGTTTGTGTGTGTTTGTGTTGAGGCGGTAAGTGCTAACAGTGAGAAAATTGGAGCTGAAGAGTTACAGTGTAAAGCCATGGCTGACAATGCGCAAAGAGACCTGGACGAGGCCCTGCCTGCCCTGGAGGAGGCTATGAAGGTAGATCTCTGTCCTCTCCTGTCCTGTTTTAATCAAATCCCTCCATCTTTTGGGAACCTTTTTTCTTCATTATGTCATCATGTCAGGTTGATTCATTTCCTTGATATTTAATGAGTAATGATTCCTGCCTTTTCAGTATATTTGACTGCTCTACTTTATTTTTACCCTAATGAAAGCATTTTGACATTTGAGTGTTTTTTCTGTGTGTATAAATTTGAATCAAACATGATTCAGTGAGTGGTATACTTTGCCTTCTTACATCCAAACATCTGTTTCTTCCTCTTTTTGCTTGTAGGCTCTGGAGTCTCTGAATAAAAAGGACATGACGGAGATCAAGTCATATGGCCGTCCCCCAGCACTGGTGGAGACAGTGATGCAGGCTGTCATGACCCTTCTGGGCAAGGAGCCTACCTGGGCAGAGGCCAAGAGACAGCTGGGTAAGCGACAGCAACAGTGCAGAATTTAGGGATGGTTGAAGGGAGAGTTTGTAAAAGAAACAAAGTAACTGGGGAAAACTGACAGGTAAAACCAGACAAGAAGAGACTGTGCATAGTTACACAGAAAACGGAAAGATGTTACTGGAAAGAAGGGGATTGCAGATGTTATATTAGAAGTCCCCTTTGGAACACCATTCACTCTTCAATTGGCATTAACTTTACTACAGAGCTCTCAGTTTATAAGGTGCAAACCTCATCAGTATACTGGGGCAAACAGAGAGACTCATAAACAGATCACATAAAACAAAGGTAAATTAAACACAATCTTTTTAGATAATCACAGTGTAGAAACATGTCTTAAATAGAATTTATTAAACAAATGATCATAAAACTTTTATATTCCATTTGATAACTTTTGGCATTGTTGACAAAGTCCATTTCATAGTTCCCTCTGCTGAGCACCCATCACATGATGTGAAAGTTGTCTATATCCTGGCTCCAGCTCTCTGAGGCACAATATGTGGTCATGATTAAGAGCAGTGCAGAGGAAACTGGCATTTCCCACTATCTGGTCATAAAGCTGTAGAGTTGTCAAAAAATAAATAACACTAAAAAGGTATTGTGATGTAGGGAGAACACAACAAAGTCCAAAATAAGGAAACACCTCTTTTCTTTTGAAAGTGATGATTTGTAGGAAACTAGTCAAACTGAGAGCCACTGGGCAAAACAAATTAGACTTTTATGGTTTTCTGACCTATTTGACCTTAACCTGTTTCTGGCAGGTGAATCCAACTTCATCAAAACATTAGTTCACTTTGACAAGGACAATATCCCAGACCGTGTGTTGAAGAAGATTGGTCAGTACTGCAGACAGGTGGACTTCCAGCCAGAGATCATTGGCAAAGTGTCACTGGCTGCCAAGTCCCTCTGCATGTGGGTCAGAGCCATGGAGGTAAGAGGGTGTCACTGTCACACACACTATCTCAAACATGCTTGCACAAAACATTTTGTGATTTGATTTTTTTTTTTTATAGTAATAGTTGGTAATCTAATGCATGTAGACTGTGGTGATAATTCTGGCACAAATCCACCGTGAGTTGTGTGCATTAATGCACAGCAGCAAAGGAGCAATCACAAAACAATGAGACTCCTATCTGTTAAAATAAATATACAAACAGGAAAATAGGAAGCAAAACTAAACCCATGGATTTGTACAATGTTCCTCCAGGTTTATGGGAGTATCTACAGAGTGGTCGAGCCAAAGCGAGCCCAACTGAACGCTGCCATGTCCCAGTTAGCAGAGAAACAGGCTGCACTGGCAGAGGCCCAGAACAAACTACGAGAGGTGCGGAGCTGAGTGCATCTAGCAGCCAACCTGATAGATGTTTGGATATTAGCTCATGTCAAATCAAGTTTATATACGAATACAGCAGTAGAATTATTGTAAGTCCAATTTACACATGACAAGACCAATATAATTGTGTGTGTGTGTGTGTGTGTGTGTGTGTGTGTGTGTGTGTGTGTGTGTGTGTGTGTGTGTGTGAGAGCAGGTGGCGGAGAAGCTAGACGAGCTAAAAAAGCAGCACAGTGAGAAACTGGCCATGAAGGAGAATTTGAGGAAGAAGTCAGAGGAGATGGAGGTGAAACTGGACCGAGCTGACAAACTAGTGACTGGACTTGCTGGAGAGAGGGTCCGCTGGGAGGAGAGAGTTGCTGTAGGCCATTCACACACACACACACACACACACACTCAGGCGTGAAAATTGTTCCTTTGAAGTCAGCATCCTTTTAGGTGTTTGTTTGGGGCAGTTTAGAAAAAACAGATCATACAGAACCTATGTAATCTGTATGTGTGTATGCTTCAGGGTCTTGAAGAGAACATGGGATACCTTGTGGGAGACTGTTTGCTAGCAGCGTCTTTCCTTTCCTACATGGGACCCTTCCTTTCCAACTACAGGGATGAGCTGCTTGCCATCTGGATGAAGGAGGTGAGACACAGACACAAACACACCAAATAAAAACAAAGCTTGCCATGTACTTGTACTCCCTCTACTGTTTCTAGCTAGTTATGAAAAAGAAGTATCCTCTTAAAATGTTAAACTGAGACACTTTATGGTTGTGTTTCCAACAAACCCCATCTTTTACCCCATTCTTTTTTTCTTTCTTTCTTTTTTCCTGTTGCTCTCCATTGCCCTCTGCTCAGGTACGGGACTTTGAGATCCCATGTACACCTGGGTTCAGTTTTGCAGTTTTTCTGTCCAAACCTACAGCAGTGAGGGAGTGGAACATTCAGGGCCTGCCCTCTGACGCATTCTCTACTGAGAACGGAGTTATCGTCACCCGTGGAAACCGGTCAGCATATATAGACCTAATTTGTTAATAGCTGTAGGCCACTAAGACTTTTAAGTTAAATGCTTTGGGATTTGTTTCTGTTCACTTTGGATTTGATTGTGTTCACTGTATGAAACTTCTCTCCTTTCTCTCAAGATGGCCACTGATGGTGGACCCTCAAGGCCAAGCTCTGAAGTGGATCAAGAATATGGAGATGAATAGAGTAAGTTGTGACTCAGCCAAACTTATTGTGATTCTTTTTTAATCTTATTGGGTCTTTACTGTTGGAGTGTTCAATTTCTGGAACAATATTTAAATGTAGGCATAGGAATCTTTAACAGGTCAAGGACAGCAATCAGTGTATTTTAGACACAAACAAATTAGTAGAAATGTAGTAGAAAAAGAAGAAAAACAGACAGCAGGTTGTCTTTATTTGTCATCATCACAGACGTTGCAGCAAGCAATAAGTTTTGGTCATATTTTTTAAAAAAGTGATGGAAAGCCAGACAAAAGCAATAAATAAGGTAATTTATAATTTATAATGCATTTATAATTAATAGGTGTTTATATATGTATGTCATCCCCGTTTTCCCCAAACTAATATGACTTAACGCTTGTTTTCCCTCCACAGCAGGAGATAAATATTGTAGTCATCACTATGAGTATATAAAAAAGTAAGCTGGTCCTCACTAGCAACAAGAAGAGAACTACACACTTTTTGTTTATAAATTTTTCCTTATAAATAACTGCATCAATATATAACACTTCTGTTCCCAAATTTAAAACTGTTCATCAGGCCGAATTCCACGACTTGCCAGCTTTAGTAAATACTACACTTGGGAAGACTGCCTTCCGGTGCTTTCCACAATATAAGTGGAATGGACTTCAAATGACACTGACACTTCAAAGTATCATCCCATTGTATGAATTTAAACATTTGAATTTCATTTTGAACATTATACTGTTGTACATTGTTTCTGATGCTGTATGCACATGCCTGTGTGTGCCTTATCTCTGCTCTATTTCTCCAGTTGTACTCAGATCTCTCTTGTAAAACAGATTGTGATATACTGACCACCTGATTAATAGAATGTAGTATATATAATAAATTGCTCTTTCCATCCTCTTGCGTGTATGTGTGTCCACATGTACAGGGTCTCAAAGTAATAGACTTTCAAATGCCAGACTACATGCGGGTGCTGGAAAATGCCATCCAGTTTGGGAATCCTGTTTTGCTGCAGAATGTCCAGGAGGAGTTGGACCCATCTCTCAATCCAATTCTCAACAAGTCCTTGACACGGATAGGTCAGACACACACAAATTCACAAATTAAAATACCTTCAGCTAATCTTCAGCCAAACATGAGGGGTTGCCTGAATCAATGGGTGTTGATGAAATCTGCTTTTACCAGGCGGCAGGCTGCTGTTGAAGCTGGGTGATAAGGAGGTGGAGTACAGTCCAGAGTTCTGTTTCTACATCACCACCAAACTGTCCAACCCCCACTACACACCAGAAATCTCTACAAAGACCACCATAGTCAACTTCGCTGTCAAGGAGCAGGTCTGTGTGTGTGTGTGTGTGTGAGAGAGTGTGTGAGAGAGTGTGTGTATGTGTTAGTGTATGCTTGTATATCTGTGAATTAATGTCATTTGTACGCTTTGGCTCTAGTTAACTGTTGTGTACTTCTCTAATTATATGTGTGTGTGTGTGTGTGTGTGTGTGTGTGTGTGTGTGTGTGTGTGTATGCGTGCGCATTTGTGTTTGTGTGTGTGTGTGTGTGTGTGTGTGTGTGTGTGTATGCATGCAGGGACTGGAAGCCCAACTGCTGGGAATAGTGGTGCGTAAGGAGCGTCCAGATCTAGAAGAACAGAAGGACTCCTTGGTGATCAGCATTGCGTCTGGCAAGAGAAGCTTGCAGGAACTGGAGGATGAGATCCTCAGGTTGTTTAGCTTTTTTATACATATTGTCTTCACAAAGTGGACAAAATTGAGTTTAGGTGAAATATCCAATCTATTATTAATACTAGTAGTAGTACTAATACTAGCTGTAACAATATAGTACAAGCATTTGTTGTAAAAACATTTCGAGTAGCAGTAATAATAGTAGCAAGCCCTGCCTCCCTAAGAACCAGTGATTAAAGGTATTGAAGTCAAGGTTTGTTAAAGGCCCAAATTCTTTTTTCAATCTTAGTAACTAATAGTCTACTAGTAATAGGAATTAGCAACCAGGTAGCTCTAGCCTGTCAATTACTGTTAGTCACTTATCAGTAGCAAGTACTAAACTGGGAGACCACTGAATTTTACCTAGAAACTACTATATTACTACTATTGTTATGTTTCTGTAGTGATCTGATTATGCCACATAAACAGGAAGCATGGTTAACACAGCTAGATTTGTGGCCACTTAGATAAGAAATAGCACAGTAGTAATGACTTACCAACAATGTAGCAACAGAACAACTCAGCTGATCAACACAGCTTATTTTCCTGCTACAATTGTGCGTAATTTGTGTTTAAAAGCAGATAATATTCTTTTGTCAGGAAATCTTACTAGAATTTTTTTTTCAGGTAATCCATAAACGAAACTCACTTCTTTTCAAAGTCTCATGGGTTTTTATTTGTATTCCAAATGTTAATATTCCCAAGGGGAAGAGCGCTTAACAATTAACATACTGATTGAGTGCACGTTTGTCCAAAATTATATGATTTATAATTTTTTGATATACTAAGGAATTACATGACTTTTAAAACATGCAATTATAAACTTTAATCATGAATGTATTTGACCCCCTATGCATTTGTGTTTGCAAATGTTTTTCTTGGTCTTTCTTTATCTACTAAACCAGGCTGCTGAATGAGGCGACTGGCTCATTGCTGGACGATGTGCAGCTGGTGAACACCCTGCAGACATCCAAAGTGACGGCCACTGAGGTCTCAGAGCAGCTGGAGAGCAGTGAACAGACCGAAATCAAGATCGACTCTGCTCGAGAGGTCAGGGTTTACGGATGAAGTTATAGGGGCAGATCGGGTCGATGCTTTTCACTGGTTCTGATGATAAATTGCAAACCTAATCTTTACTTACTGTAAACTAAAAGAAGCTATGTGTGTGGTGCATGTGCATTTGTCAGTTTGTGCATAGAGTATGTGTATATTGGTTAAAGTGCTGGCTCCTCACAGGCCTACCGCCCATGTGCCCAGCGAGCCTCCATTCTCTTCTTCATCCTAAACGACATGGGCCGCATTGATCCCATGTACCAGTTCTCACTGGATGCCTACATTAACCTCTTCAACCTCAGCATAGAAAAGAGCAAGCGCAGCCACAAGCTGGAGGAAAGGATCACCAACCTCAATGACTACCACACATACGCAGTGTACAGGTGAGCAAGGAAGCATCGAGAGAGGCAATTGTTTGCATGCATGTGTGTTTTTATATGTTTTGTATGGACAGAGAAAGACCATGAGCCTTTTGTGATGTACAAATAAGCTGTTAAAGTTAAAGCTGTAGCACTGTGGTGTGTAAAAGGGTTGGAGCCTTTCCATACACTGACTGAGTGAAAAAATAGCTCCTCTGGGGGGTTATACTGCATGTAAGGTGTTTCACTGAGATTTAAAAATATAAGGTATACTATATCTCAAAATTTACTGTGGAGCACTGTGTGAGATGTGTAGCAACTATGTCTACGATAAAGATGTTTATGTCATAATTTATCAGTTGACTTATCAGTTGGTATTAAAAGTTTCTGATATGTCAATCAGAGCTAGCTAACTCATTGTGTTATCTTATGTAGGAACACATGTCAAGGTCTGTTTGAGGTCCATAAGCTACTCTTCAGCTTCCAGATGTGTGCCAAAATCCTGGAGGTGGCTGGCAAACTCAACATGGATGAGTACAGCTTCTTTCTCCGAGGAGGACTCGTAAGAAAACAAAGAACACACACAAACATTTTGTATTTGCTTTATTTGACTTAGCATAATCCAACTGGACAAATGTTTTATTTGCAAATGCACTCAGTGTCCCAAAAGACATTCCACTGTGTATTTAAATGTAGGACCATGTAGAAGTTATGCTATCCCTTCACAGACAGCCCCTTCATTCACAATATGTTTTCCCAAGCTTGACACAGGCATGGAAAATAAGGTTTTCATAACTACCTTTTTTCACCAGTGCATTTCTGAATATCCCTGGAACTGGCCTGATACTGTATGAGTAATGTGTGGATTGTTTGTGTATATATCGATACACTGATGGAAGGATAGTATGACTGCTGATAAACTGATGGATGTGTTTTTAGGTATTTCATAAGAAGGCTCAAATTTACAACCCCTGCATCAGTTGGATGGCAGACTCCAGCTGGGAAAAAATCACAGAGCTGAGTGAGCTGCACAACTTCAACGGCATCAGTTCTTCCTTTGAACAGTATTCCCAAGACTGGAACCTTTGGTTTACCAGTGCTGAGCCAGAGAATGCTGCATTACCAGGTCTGTATATGTTGTGGGAGGTTTTTCTTTTTTTTTTTTTTTGGTAATTTGTTACTGAAGGAAATTCTTCCTAATTGGAAAAATGAAGTTCGATCATACCCTACCAAAAAAGTGGGTGTATGATGTTGCTGTGCATTGACAAGTTTCACCTTTGTGCTGACGTTACATCAGTACTTTTAAATGTTTTCTTTATTTGTGTATGTGTGTGAGTGTGCGTGCGTGTGCGTGCGCGTGTGTGTGTGCGTGTGTGTGTGTGTGCCCTCTTTTGCTTTATTTAATCATGAGGAATTAGATTTGACAAAATTTGGCTCAGTATGAATGTGATAAGAGGAAAAGCCCCTGCTCAAGCCTGTGGAAGTATACTAATATCCTAAATTTCTTTCAGCTTTCCCTCTCATTAAAGCCTTTGTTCACAACCCTTTTCATTTCTTTTTGTGCCTCCATGCCAGCGACAGCCAGAGCTAGAGGCATATTGTTTTCAGATTGTCCGTACGTACGTCCCATTCTCGTAGACACGATATCTCAGTAACACCTTGATGGAACTTCTTCAAATTTGGCACAAACATTCACTAGGATTCAAGGATGAACTGATTAAATTTTGGTGGTCAAAGGTCAAGGTCACGGTGACTTCACAAAATGCCATTTTAGCCATGTGAACACAATATCTCTGTAATGCCATTCTAGTTTTCTTTATGGTTTCCAAAGTGCTTTCCTTCACTCTTGAATTCTCCCTTTCCTGTGTGTTTTTTTTCTAGGTGATTGGGAGAATAAATGTAATGCGCTCCAGAAGATGTTGGTTGTGCGCTCCCTGCGTCAGGACCGTGTCTCCTTCTGTGTCACCTCTTTCATTGTTAACAACCTTGGCTCTCGCTTTGTGGAGCCGCCTGTTCTCAACATGAAAGCTGTGAGTGTCAGCTCTTGTCTATTTAACCTCTTTAGATTTTTCTATCCTGAGTTTTAGTTTTGAGGCTTTGAATTTGAAGGAATTAATTATGTACTTCATACATCTCATTTATGTAATACTATTTGATCGTAGCTCACTTGAAAACTCAGGAAGCCAATTTCAGTGTTGTTGGCTCAACGGCTCCCACTTTCTTTCTTCTTCATTGCTGAGCCCTCTCTCTCTCTCCTCTTCATAGGTTTTGGAGGAATCCACCTGCAGGACTCCTCTGATTTTTGTCCTGTCTCCTGGGGTGGACCCCACTGGGGCCCTGCTGCAGCTGGCGGAGGCCTCAGGCATGAGCAAGCACTTCCATGCTCTCTCTCTGGGCCAGGGACAGGCCCCCATTGCCAAGAGGATGATCGAAGAGGGTGTCAAAAATGGTACAACACTAGTTTCTATCCTTTTTCCTGCTGTTCTGTCTCTGATTTATTGTGTTGTTTAGCAATGTTTTTCTCTCCCACAGCAGTTTTTTAATGTTTTTATCAGCAATCTCAAGCCCTCTTTTTCTCTACCCAGGTCAATGGGTATTCCTTGCCAACTGCCACCTCTCTCTCTCATGGATGCCTGATTTGGACAAGCTAGTGGAACAGCTACAAGTGCAGAAGCCCCACTCAAACTTCAGACTCTGGCTCAGCTCTTCACCGCACCCTGATTTTCCCATTACAATCCTGCAGGCTGGTATCAAGATGACCACTGAACCACCAAAGGTGCATTTGCTCACATATATGGTTTCCAGGCTTAAGATATCTACTACACAGGCATATTTGCATACATAATCTACATGGCAACAAATCTACGCAGAAGTTCTTTGTATATTAAGCTTTATTTGCCCAAATGTATTTTACAGTCTGATATAAGTCCTACACATAACACCCTCACTAGTGTTAACACTGCTCACTGTCCTCAGGGTGTGAAGGCTAACATGAAGCGCCTGTACCAGCTGGTGACGGAGACTCAGTTCAACCGCTGTTCAAGACCCGTCTTCTACCGGAAGCTGCTCTTCTCCCTCTGCTTTTTTCACAGCATCCTGCTGGAAAGGAAGAAGTTTCTACAGCTGGGCTGGAACATTGTCTATGGCTTCAACGATTCTGACTTTGAGGTCAGGGCCTCATCTGATACTGAAGGAAACAGTAACAGCTATCGGAAAGAACAGAACAAAAACAGACAGGGCAGTCTGTTGTACAGTCTATAGAAGATGTTGGTGGTTAAAAGTAGTGAAGAATAGAGTGAAGATGATCATGATGTGGTTGTGATTGAGTGGAATTTATGCATGGCTGATGTTTCCTTGTCAGTAATCTGCTCTAAACCACAAATATAGGCTTAAGTCAAGCAGAAAGGCCATTTTATAGCCTGTCAGAGTAAAGGCCAATCAGACTGATGGATAATGACAATCTATTTCAAGTGCATGAGATTGAACAGTACTTATGGCCTTTGTTAAAATGTCTGTCTCTCCACTCTATCTTCACTGTTTCTGTCTACTCTCAGCAGAAGAACCATTTGATTTGCCCTCAGTGTGTTGTTATGCATTTCAAAGTCACTCGGTTAAATCGTCTTCTCGGTGCACCCCTAGGTGAGTGAGAGTCTGCTGAGTCTGTACCTGGATGAGTACGAGGAGATTCCCTGGGATGCACTGAAGTATCTGATTGCTGGGGTCAACTATGGAGGTCATGTCACAGACGACTGGGACAGACGTCTTCTAACCACATACATCAATGACTACT
Organism: Seriola aureovittata; assembly: GCF_021018895.1. Taxonomy (NCBI): domain Eukaryota; kingdom Metazoa; phylum Chordata; class Actinopteri; order Carangiformes; family Carangidae; genus Seriola; species Seriola aureovittata. Next base: position 5,874,178 of record NC_079386.1, read on the forward strand.
TCTGTGATGCTGCGGTCAACCAGGCCTTCTTCAAGTGAGACACTGTAACACACACATATTTATTTACCACACCTATTATATGGGAATATACACCGGTATAGGAACTTTAAATTGAAATGCACACAGCAAATAATTTATGAAGTTTCAATAAACAGTTGGTATTGCAGATGCTCACATGCTTAGACATTTAGATATTTTAGTCTTCAAATGAATACAGGCCCACTGTAAAATCATTTTCTCCAGTAGAAGCAAATTGTGTTTACACTATGGCGGTGGCAGAAGCCACTTCAACTCCCCATTAAAGCTCCTCGCAGGTCACAGAATGCCAGCACTACCAAGTGGACAATTAGATTATTGCAGCCTGTGAAATTCAGCCACATTGTGACACTTGGTGAACACTGTCACAAGCCCTTAGTGCTCACCTTTTTTTGTTTATTACTTGCACAAATGCTGTGTCCACTCCTTAAATTTCTAATCAACCACTTTTTTAAAAAGATATTTAATGCATCAGCTCAATTTAACACAGACCATACAAAGAAGACTGCATATAAATGTATATTTGAAGAATACACTCTCTAGCACTGCATTCAGGCAGAGTGAATTTAGGATGGTTGTTTGCAGCTGTGGTGAAGGACAGTGAGTGTCCTGCAGTACAATGAAAACACTACCACTTCCTGCACCTGCCTCCCGTTTATTTGGAAATCATCAATACACTAAAACTTGAGGATATTTTTGTAATTTCTTTTCTCAGGGTTTTGTGCTGCTGCACTTGAATTATTATACTGAATTACCTTAAATGAGATGAAAATAATTTCTACAGGGAAACTAGGTCATGGGTCATTGCATTGGCAGGAAATACAATTGAGAGAACAATAGCTCTAATACTGTGTTCTGAAACTCTTGAAGCTGTTTGCCACTAAAACAGTGTATTGATGGTAATGACAAATGAAATTAAGATGCAATTTCTGTGTTGACAGCATCCTCGGTTTGATGCTACAGCACTAGATGTTTATATTAATAGGTATACAGATGGGAGATTGTACAGTGTGTTCAGAAATAAGTTCAAAATGTGCTCGTGTCAACTACTCACATTGCTAAATTTACATATGCAGATATGCAAGTCCAGAACATGCAGATTACAGTTTTCCTTTCCTGTGCCATTGTTTATAAATACAATTTCATATCACTGACTTTATACTCCCGTTTCTCTGTCAGGTTGTCCCCCTTAACCTCCTACTACATCCCCCGTGATGGTCCCCAGGCCTCATACAAGGAATATATCAGCATGCTGCCATCCACAGAGCACCCTGAGGTGTTTGGCCAGCACCCTAATGCTGACATTGCCAGTCAGATTGCTGAGACCAGAACACTGTTTGAAACCCTGCTCTCCCTGCAGCCCCAGGTCACCAGCCCCACTACTGCAGGGGCTGGACCAAGTAGAGAAGATAAGGTGAGGGGAGGTGGGAGGAGGTGAGAGCAGACATGACAAGTTGAGTATAATAGACTGGCATGAGAATGAGATCAGCAATTTTATATCTACACCATAGTTGAGCGGTATCCCAGCCTGTTCAGTATCATCTCTGTTATAATGTAGAGAGATTAATTTAAGCGTCTCCTGGTAAGTAGAATTTTAACTTTCTGTCCTCCTTAAAGGTAATTATCCTTACTCTCTGTGGCTTTCAATTTGAAGTCACAGTCTGTTTTGGGAGTATATTAGCACAACTGTTGAGGAGCAGCACTTAATGAAGAAAGTCTAATTAAGTCACCTGCATACAAATACCAATGATTATGAGATTAAAAATCCCACCCATTTTACAAGCATTTAACTGCCCATACAGTTTGAACAAGAATGGATATGATGAAATATTCCAGTCTGTAGCTCAGCCACATCTGCCTGTACGGTCAGAAAGATATACGAGCACACTAAGAATATATCTAGATAATCCTCTAACATTCATTTTTTAGGAAAGTTTTTCATGTTTCATTTGATTTAAAACCTCTAATGTAATAAAATGAAATAAAATCCAACCTGTCAGACCTGGAAAGGGCTATAGGTCTTTAGTCATCACAACAAAAAACAGAAATAACTACATAAGACCATGGTCACGTTGAATGCCATGAACTTGAAAACCAGTAATGCAAGCCACAGGAAGAACCTTAAGTTTCTGACAGCAAATTTTTGATGCTTAGCGTTATCAGTTCTTCATACCTTATTGTTATCTAACTTACTTAAAGTTTACAACAGTTTGTCAGACTTCAAATTTCGTTATGTGAGTTCAGCCAAATGTTAAATCCAGCCAGTTGTAATATGCCCGCCCGATTTCCTCTACAACTACAATGGGCTTGTTTTATCACCTACAGTGTGCCTGACACTGTTTTTGTTTTCGTCCGTACTTTTAAAGAGTACTTTTATACCCAGTTATGATCAACTGGTGCATAGCAGAGGAGTCTTTTGCCTGGCACATGGATGAATGTTCTTTCTGGCCAAAGTCCCAGATTAGAACGGAGTGTATGAATAAAATGCTCTATCCCAGTTATAATATAAATGTTGTGAATTTTCTGGAAAATCTATTAAAAATTGTTTATGGCTAAAACAGCCAAACTTACTTTATTTCAAACACATGCCACAATGGCCTGATACACCCTGAGATATTATAGAAATAGCTACTCAAAACAGTTAATAGTTGAGGCTTTGAAAGGCTCTCTTCATGGAGCCAATGTCTATATTTGATTTCTCCCGGCAATTCTGAAACATCCATATGGTTACACAGCACTGGCAGACCGTCGCTGGTGAAATAAGATACAGATCTAGGAATCTGTGCTTCTTTGTGGAGAACGCTGCACTATAAAGTTTTAGGAAAGACCTCAAAGGGAACCTAAACTTCAGAACTTGACCTTTTTGTTGCTACTAAGATTTCATCCTGACTCTTGTCTTAAATTGATAAAACATGTTCTCTTAGTCCAAGACAAAGAACATTTATTTAAATATCGCAACACTCAAAGTGTATCAAACAGAACTAACATCTGCTAATCGCACTCATGTGCCATTTAAAATATTTTCTTATCACCTGTTATTAGCATGTCTTGCATTAAATATGTCTTTGAGCTTGTGGCCACTGAGCCAGAAATTACTGTTTGTTGAGGGGAGCATTATCTATCAGGATCCCTCTGAAACCATCTGCCAGTTCTGTGTTCTCCACTATAACAAACTGGCTGTTGTTTGGCCATAGTTTCTCCATGTGCATCAAATGTGCTTTACATGTTATGTTAGTTTAATGGTGCCGACAAATAGGTGTAAGTCCAACCGATAATGACTGTCAGCAGTTTAATCTCATCATCCAGCTCCTTTTTAACTTGTCTTGCTGTTTTTATTGGTATGTTGGAGTATATGTGTATGTTTTGGAAAGAATTACTATTAAGAGGCCGAGCTTTTGTAAGTCCTCTAATTTTATTCACCTCTATGATCTGACTGTCTCTGCAAATTTTTCTTCACTGCAAATACATCTGTGAATTGTAATATAACCTTATTCATCTGCTTTCGTACAACGTTTCATCTGTGCTTCTAGGTTTTAGAGCTGTTGGGAGACATTCGTGGGAAGATTCCAGCAGTGATTGACTATGAGGGCACCAGGTCCCTCCTCCAGGACAACCCCTCACCTCTTAATGTGGTCCTGCTACAAGAGATCCAGAGATACAACTCACTGCTGGCCACCATCATGTATGAACTGTGCTAGGGATATGTGTGTGTGTCATATGCTATTGAGAAGTAATGGTGAAACTATCAAGGAATGAGGGCCGTAATGAACAGGTGACTGATGGGTAGTTTTACACAGATACAAAATGAATAAATGGAGAATACTGTAGAGGGAGGAACACGTGTCTGAGTAGGCTGTCATTTAGCGTCAGCAGATCAACAGGGTGTGGTTATTAACCTGAATATCTCACTTTATTCCAAAAACATTAATCAAAATATTATTTGCAATTCATCATCAGGGAAAATCACACATTTAGTCAAGTTTAGGCTTATATAAGCACTTACATAAGAAACTCAGGCAAAAGGATTGTACTTGAGTTGCATCCCACATAAAATGAATATGCTACAGTGAACAGTTGCCCAATTACCGGCCTGCTTGTTTGTATTTCTATGTCTGAGAGCAGGGTAATTTCAGTAGATCCAGACTAGGAAGCAGTGAGGACTAAAGACCTACAACAAAAGGGGGGTAACAATAACAGATGTGCTGCTGCAACATGTGTTTGTGTCTTAGTTCGTCCCTGGTGGAACTGGAGAAAGGGATCAAAGGCTTAGTGGTCATGTCATCCAGCTTGGAGGAGACCTTCCACTGCATCTATGATGGCCGTGTACCACCACTGTGGGAGAAGGTGCCAGACACACACACATACACGCAAACACACTCACTTCTCATCCAACACAAGTTCTTTTGACGCACACACATATGCTTTATTGCCTTAATTTATTCTTTGGTTATCTTTTCTCTGCTGGTTGAGACATTCTCATCTTCTCACTTCTTATAATGTATAAATGATGCACCTACACATACTGTATATGTGATGCACATGCATTATGAGAGGTGAGACATCCTGATGTGAGAAGAGAGACTGCACCTACTACCTTCCTTTTATCTCACTTCATGAAGCAGGAATACACAGACAGGAATGAAGGATTGCTGCTAGGATCAATAATATTGAGACTGTCCTCTCTTTGGAAAATTGGGTGCACTTAAATAACACACAATAAAAAAGACTGCTGAGTCAGGATTACATTTTTAAAAAGAATGCTTTGAAAAAGGTAGCAAAGCATGACAACATCCAAGGTAAACAGTGAAACAAATGCAGCCTTTATTATTTTGGCTGCACTGTACTGCATAATCAAGTGTTGACCAAGTATTTCCTAGTGAGGGTCACTGATAATGTTTCAATCGGACAGACAGCCATGTTTATTTTTCCATGACTTACTCTGACTTCATTTGCATCCAAGCGTTTCTCTCTACAACAAGTTTCTATGGTGCGCTGCCATCTAACAGAGACCATTCAGATTTTCCACTCATGGGTTTTGAGTATTGATCTTTGTGATCTGTGATCTGATCAACACTTTCTGCTCTCTTCAGCCAGTCCACCAGCTGCAGGCCTCTCTCTGTACTGACCCATTGGTCTGTTATTAAAGGTGTATTTATCCATCACTCTGCCTGGCTGCACAGACACACACTTATTGTTCTCCTCCCTCCAACCACATACACAACGATGAGGTTCTGGCAGTGTTCCAGCTGTAATTCTGTCTGAACGCTCCATTCTGGCTTCATTATCACTGGAACTCTTTTTTTTACAGTGGGAGGAGAACACAGGGTGCTGTCAGCTTGGGTCAAGGGGCTAGAAAAGATTCTGGCTACTGTTCAAGTGCGTATGTGTGTGCGCGTGTGCATGTGTGTGTCCACTGAGCAGGAGTCATGTAGGGCATTTCATGTTTATCTTCAAGTGTCTGATTCTGTCCTCATTATGGACTCCACATAAAAGAATGTATGCATATGTGTTTGTGCATTTGTGTGTGTGTTTGTGCACATGCATGTATTTGTGGGTAGCTGTTCATCAGGTGGAGCATACCTCAGCCCTGTGTCTGAACAAAGCCTGTGGACTAATCATAGTGTAATAAGCAAAGTAAACCTTCCAAGGCCTGCTCCACTTTCCTAAAAACACCCTGAGCTCATTGTGCTCCAGCCAGCGGCTTATTCCTGCTGGGTGTAGTGTGTGTGTGTGTGTGTGTGTGTGTGTGTGTGTGTGTGTCTATTTCTATTTCCTTTTATAGGGGTATTGGACAGCTATTAGTGCTGCTGCCTCCAGCTGAGCTTCTCTCTTCTTCTGACCACTTGTAAACTAGACAACTTTGTTTTTCTCTTTTCTTTCTTTCTATTTTGGCTCTCATCCATCTTTCTGTCTTTTCTCATTCATTGTGTCTTGCTCTGTTTTTTGTATACTCATACTAATCATTCTCATTCCTTGTACATCTCCCGTCTAGTGTTCCCTCCATACTGTGCTCTTCTTTCTCTCTATCTCTTCATGCCTCATCTGGTCCATGCAGCAATAACAGCCCCTCATAGACTCTATGTCCTCCTTATTTATCCCTCCATCCCTGCATCCCTCTCTTCTCCGCCCCTCCTTGGCATGGCAGCCTGTCATTAGTTCTGAGCTCACAGACTCATGGCTTTAATTTCGGCCTGCCTGCTTCTCTGTCTCTGGCCATTTTGTATCTGGTTTCTTCACAAGACTTTGCTGTCTGTGTTAGCATTGTGTATATCTATTATGTGAATACATACAGGGCATTTGCTCCTGGGTGGCAAACATGCAAAAAGGCTTTCATCCCCCTAGTCACTATGTATGTAAATGAGTGTGAATCTTTGTGTGCACATGCTATGAATGGTTGGTGTGTTGTGTATATTAGTCAGACAACAGACAAAATAAATGAGAAATTAAAGTGTATGTCAATAAAAGTTACTATGTACATATATATGTATATATATATAATATAGTGCCCAGACACCCAGTTAGCTTTTGTCTGTGTATGAGAGTTCGGCAGATAATGAACAAACAACCAAAAGTATGATATATGTGGATAAAAAGGATTTGTTATGATAACCTTTTAGTTCACACATAAAGCTAGATACCAGGCCATAAAGGTTGAAGAAAGTTTTCAATAGGATCTTAACATCAGTGGGGGCATGTGCCATTGCAAATATCTGTAAATAGCAGTGACATAAGCTGATTAGTTTATTTTTAATTAGTGTATAGAAGCATCATTTTGCAGTTTGAGGTTAGGCACAAATAATCAAATGATAATGATAAACTCTGTACTGATCCAAATTTATCAATATTCCTAAAGTGGAATAAAGAGTTAAACTTAAACCCTGAAATGACAGAAGCCAGCCTCGCTGTCGGAATCTAAAGGACTTCCCCAACAAAAATGTGGTCTTTTCTCACTGTGAAAGAGGATCAGTCCAGATTTATGGCGGCTTGAAGACTGGTGAAAAACATAAGAATGGTGAATTGTATCATAGAGACTGACAGTAAGACAATGCTTAAATCAGAAAAAGCATGCAACAATTTTCTATTTTATACTGTTAAGAGTTTTTGAACTGTTGGGAACTGTAGTTCTTCTCAGGACAGTCAGTGCAATTGGTGTTTTTGACAAGGACATTTGTGAATCAGTTACTGTAGGTGACTGACAGATGATGTGAGTGATTTTGAGTATTTCTTTGCTTTGATCTGTTGCATATCTTTGTACATTAAACAGAATATATGCAATTTAACTGTGGGCTTTGGAAAGTTGAGGCTGGCATCTCATTATTCTTGATGTATTGTAGACTAAATGGTTAATTGATTACTTGAAAAAGTAATAAGTGAATTGACAAATAATGAAAATAATTACCTACAGCCAGTTACCAGTTCTGTCCAAAGTCATAATCTGTTTTACTTTTGTTTTTATGAGATAATGAAACAAGATAACATTTGTAGCACTGTTACACATCCTCCCTCAGAATCATGATTGTGATGTAGTAGATTATTTGTAGATTCCTTTGAATCTTCTGTGGCTCTCTTCAAATCATGTTTACTCCTCAAGTGATACCAAATCAACCAAAGGACGTAAAAGTTGTCATATTAAAATTTTAACATACTACAGGTACATCCACACCTTATTTGTGAAATTTTACACAGTCCCTCCACACCGCTTCTGCATCCCTTTATGTGTGTTGGGAAGACTTAGAAGCCATCAGCGCTCAGTGCTACTGCATTACACTGGGCTTTTTCCCATTATGTGTCGCTGCCAACAGCTGGAAGCATGAAATGACTGTAGATTTGCCATGTCTCTCTCTCTCTCACTCTCTGTCCACTAGGCATACCCCTCACTGAAGCCCCTGGCAGCGTGGACCAGGGATCTTTGCCAGCGAGTCAATCAGTTTGCACACTGGGCAGAGATGGTCCAGCCCCCCAACTTGTTCTGGCTCTCCGGCTTCACCTTTCCCAATGGTTTCCTTACTGCTGTACTGCAGTCTTATGCTCGACAGCATAACGTGAGATTTCACACAACCACATTCACTTAGGCAGAAAGACAGTTATTAGTGAAACACTACACCAGGATGCATAGCGTGTATTGTCCCGCCTGTGATTGATGGTCATATATTTCTAATTTTATCCAGTAGTTTTTTTAGGGGATTTCATAAGCTTAACCCAGTTAACTATATGATTCTAAAACTGAAGATTAAACTGAAACAAGAACAAAATCAAAAATACAAAATGTTTGCATAACAACAAATACAATTTCATTTAATGTTTAACCTCCTAAGACCTGAACTCTTGCATGGCGTGCATTTTTAATTTCTCTTTGCTATTTAGGCTGATTGGGACCTGAGAAAAATGATGTCCACATATGAGGACATTAGTTTTACATTTCTATTACTGAGTGGCAGTATAATATCCTCATATGTGGTCACCAGGCCCTTGTTGAGAAAAAGTTAGTATTGTGGTCTAGAGAACCCAAAATGTGAGGTCCACATATGTGGACGCCAGGTCCTAGGAGGTTAATGTATGTCCTGCTTAATTGTCAAAGCACACGCAATTAAAAACACCCTGGGAAAAGCTTGCTGATGCTGACACAGTCATTTTCAGATGTACACTGAAGTCACTCCCTGTGCTGGTCTGGCAAACACAACCTGCTGAACACTCGTTTCCCTTTTCTCTTTTGAGTCCATACATTAATCTCAGCCTCTCACAGCCAACAACCACCACACTTAATGTTGTACATTAGGAGACTTGAGCAATTCATCTAACAGATATGTATTCATACCTCTCAGTTGCAACACTCTGCTGAAGTGAATGAAAATGTCCTTGTACGACTTTTGGTCCAGTAATAGTAACAGTTTCTTGTCCATCCAACAGATAACATTGTGTGAAACTGTTCTTGCAGATATCAGTGGACACACTATCCTGGGAGTTTATAGTATCTACTGTCGACGACAGCAACCTCCTTTACCCGCCCAAGGTGACTCCGTGTACTCACATTTCTATTTCCATAAAGATTTACATAAACCTGCCATCATTCCACTTTTTCGGAGGCTTTCAGCTTTCAGCAGTCATTGCCACTTTCCATCACATTTTTCATCTCTACTTAAACTTTGACAGTGTGTTTTATCCTGAAAAACTTATTTTCAGTCACAGCAGCACCCCACTTTGTGCCTCTCTCTCCCCATTCCACAAATCCGCTCTCACATTTTAATTTTATTTACGGAGCAGTTTTACAATTCAAATTTTGGCAGTGGGGCAAAATGTTTTCATTTATCTTGATGCTCCCACTCCAGTATTTCATAATGAACTGTATTTCCGACTCACTTCATCTAATCTTTATTCTCTGTATTAATTCCTCTGTGCCTCCCCTTGTCTCTCCCACCTTTTCCTCCATTTTACCTCCCTCTGCTACTCCAAAAAAAGGGCATACTCCCAGCCCTTCCTGTCTTTTGTGCTCCTTCCCCCTTGCTTCTCTTTGGCTCTTTCTCCTCTCCCCTTTCCTTCCCTTCACCCTCCCTCCTCTATCTTCCTCTTCTTTTCCCTCTCTCCCTCTCCTCCCTTTTCCCCTGCAGCCCACCCCTTTCGTATGTTTTCATCCTCCCTCCTCTTTCCTCTCTCAGTTGCATTAGCTAATTGGCATAGCTGTTTGTCATAAACATTTTTTTCCAAAGCTGTATGCAAAATGTCCCTTCCCTCCTCTTACTTGTTTCTCTAAACACCCCCCACCCCCACCCCACCCCCCAGGATGGAGTATTTATCCGAGGTTTGTACCTGGAGGGGGCAGGTTGGGACAAGAGGAACTCCTGTCTGTTGGAAGCTGAACCCATGCAGATGGTCTGTCCGATCCCCACCATTCACTTCAAACCTGTGGAGAACCGCAAGAAGATGGGCAAGAGTGAGTTAATTCAGACTTTTTTTCTCGAATTTCCTCACTGTATCCCGCTGACTGTCTTTCCATCTTCCTCTCCTTGTTTTTTACCTTTTCTCCGGTTTTATTCTGAATGATTCATTTTTGGTTTCTTGTTTTCTCTGCTTGTATGTAATTTGTGATCTCATACCCTGTGGTTTCACTGTCCCAACTCTGTTCCTCTTTCTCTTGTATATGTGTGTGTGTGTGTGTGTGTGTGTGTGTGTGTGTGTGTGTGTGTGTGTGTGTGTGTGTGTTTGTGTGTGTGTGTGTGTGCATGTGCGTGTGTGTGCGTGTGCGTGTCTGTGTGTGTGTGTGTAGATACGTACCTGTGTCCGTGTTACTACTTCCCTGTACGTTCAGGCGGGGCAGGCCGGGCATCTTTTGTGGTCGGTGTAGAGCTGAAATCCGGAGCTGTGACCCCAGACCATTGGATCAAGAGAGGGACTGCTCTTCTCATGAGTCTGGACAACTAAAGGCCTTAACACAGAAACACTCACATTGACTCTGATACTTTGATGCTCATTATTTATTGTTTTAACTGTTTACTAATATATATGCAGTTTATAAAACCTGATTTAGTGATAAATAGTCTGATTCATTCTTTGACACTTCCTAGTAGTTTTTTTTCCTCTTCTCTTTCCTTTTTGCCTCTGTTCTCTGCCAGCAGCTGACCGATTATTCACTCCACCACAGACCTGCATCAGTATTTCCATGTTGACCCCCTTTTATCCTGCTCAAACACAGACTGGGAATAGTTTCCTACTGTGAAGTGTTACGCTGGAAACTTGTTTCTCTGTAACATCTGGATCAAGTGACTGTCTGGACATGGAAGTGTCTGTTGTGCTTATTGAATTCCTTGGTAATCTGATAAACTGTTATGCTTGTCATCTATTTTGTGTCAACATAACAGCATTGCCAAAGCACCTGTGTGTCGACAACTGAGGGCTATAAAAAATACAATATGTGCAAAATATGAGCTAGATAACATCATCGGAAATTGACGCTTTGGTTTTGGAATACACTGAATTTACAGATATATTTCCTTTATTTTATGAAGCCCATAATACATCACTTCCTGGATTTGTGTGCTTATCGACCAAACTGTCATGGAAACCCAGATCAGTTCAAATCAACAGTTAAAAGTCTGTAAGTGGTAGTTTTACATCTTTAAAACCTATGAATATTTTAATTTAGTGAAAATTAGATTTGTATTTGGTTTTGCACATTCAGATACACACATTTTCACACAGTAAGAACACACACATGCAGGCACATATGCATGCAAACAATGCAGTTAATCAAGGTGAGGTAAAGGATATTTTTATGCTAATATGCATTTCCCCAAGCTGAAAAAGAGGATGGAGGGAGGGAGCGACTGAAGGAGAAATGAACCTATTCAAACAAATGAATTCTAATGAAGCTTCACAGACAAGACGTTTGGAGTCGGTCAGCGTTGTGAGGGAGAAGGCCTGGACTTCCCCACTGGAAAGGACTCAGCCCAAACTCCTGAAAGGGAGGGAGAGAAAAACAAGAGAACGACCCTGGAGAAAGTGAGCCGGGAGGAAGAATGGTCCAGTAATGAGAGAGGGGAACAGAGAAAGGGGGGCCTGAGTTCAAGGTTGTATTCAGACTTAAGGATTGTCCCCCTGAAAGACTGAACACAGACTTCCTCAGGGTTTAAGGGCCTCTTTATCAGACCCAGGTCTGTGTGTGTGTGTCTCTGGTGGTCTCTGGTTGGGTGGGAGATGGAGGGGCACTCACAGCAACATGCTGAATTCAAATTCAAATTGGCTTATTCTCAGGGCTGGTTGTAACTAAAATATCAGACTAGGGAGGTGTTTTTTATGGATAAAAGCTTCAGCTGAAGTGAACTAGAATGTAAATGTGGCGTGGAAACATTTTAAATGTATTTGTTATGCGGTATTAATTAACCTTCCTAATACGTTGAATTTGTGTATTCCAGGACAGAAATACAGTATCCAAACTTTTGTGGCTGCTTAAAAAAAGAGCCACAATCACACAAATTTGCTGTGTTTATCATTTTGTAAGAGGTGGTGACTGTTCAAACAGTGGCTGCCTTAGTTTAGAGCCAAGCATTTCAAAAGCTCCCAGTCCGGAGAAAAATTCATTTCTTGAGGGCATTGGAAGCCAACTTCTTCCATCTGCTTATCCACTCAGAAACAGCCCCTTTGAAAATTCCTGCCTTTAGAAGAAATGTTGTGGACATTAATGACTGTCAGTGATGTGGAAATCCAGAGTTTATCATGTAAAGGATCTGTATTTGAAAATGTTATCTTTCACTTTAGATGACAACCAATTGGAAATGTCTGATCACATTATACTGTCTCCTAATGAACATAGTATTACTTAAACCAATCTGCAAGTGGTGATCCCCTGACAACTCCTCCAGCTAACCGAGTCTCTGTGTCACAGCTACTATCCGTGATTGGTTTCTCTTGTGCTTTAATTGGATTTCCTGGCAAGCTCTTGCCTAAGTTTCAAGTTTCTTGGGAAATGACAAAATTACCAGCCACCTCCAAATAACTTTTGATTCCTCAAGTGGCTCTTGGCCGCTTTAGTACAGTTACTCCTTCCAACTGAGAGCCTGACTCTTGAACCAAATAGTTACAAGGGGAAAACCTGGGGTCCAGTTGTTCTCCATTGAATAGTAGTTTATAATGGAATTTGGGCAAGTTGTACAGTGTGTTTGCCAGTGACTATGGAGGCGGGGCAGTTAATGTCCAAGACTCTTCCACCGAAAATAAACCTGCATGAGGGAAGAGAGAGAAGGAGAGAGAAAGGGAGAGGAGGGAGGGAGGAGGAGGAAGGAAAGAGCCTTTCAACGGGGACAGAAGGGAATGAGTCTCCGTTTCAATGGAATAAAAACTGCGCAATTTCTTTAAGGACTGCCTGCTCGGATCGCAGTGGACCATTCCTCTCTATGAAATGGATATCAGTTGTGTTTTTGGATGATTGAGGTATCCGTGCCCATTGCAACCCGTGCTGCCTTTCAGGCTACAGAAGCTGGCGATTTTTTACCAGATGGTCTTCAGAGAGGGAAAAAGAGCTGTACAGTCGTTTGGAAAGGCGATATGACTGTGCAGAGATGCAAGACCAGTGATGAGTCTATCCGTCATGTCTTGCCCATGGGCGAACACATCCACATTTTCTCAGCCTGGGCTATGGTCTATCTGCGTATACAGAGCTCCCCGTGTCGACGTTTGCATCTAAACGCATTATGGATGTTGAATGGGGTTTCATGTTTTTTGGGAGAGGGATTTTAGGGGGCTGCGTCATCCGTGGCTGGGAAAGGAGATGGACTGCTTTGCAGATTTTCCACTATTACACTGTTTTAACAGCAAGAGTCAGCACGCCACCTCCCTAACAGATTTTGGATTGCACATAAAAGGTAAGCATGATGCATAGTATGACTCTTATCAGGCGTACACGCTGACATGTGAGGCTACAGCCTGTATTACCTAATTGTAAGCGGGGAACCAGTGAGCGTCCATTGAAAACAATCTGAACTACAGTATCCTCATCCTGTAATAAATCTTACAGGACACGATCAACATCACAGCAAAAATACAAGCCACTACAAGAGAATTTGTATCACTGTGGGAGACAATTGTAAGTCCCGTAAACTCGAGATTTTGCATATTAGACACATGCATCTATGAAAACACAAGGCTATATGATTGTGGTGATTTGTGCATAAGGGGATGGTTTGATGGTGTTACATAATTGCTAATACAGTGTATTCGGCAACGCATCTCTTAACTTTACATGGATAGGGCCGATAAGTTTGGATACTGCAGCGGTTACATTTTACTGTGTTGCTGACAGCTGTTTCGTCTCTTCTCCCCAAATTTCTGTTGAAACTGATGATGGTGATGTCATGTTTTTACGGTAAGGAAGGAATAGTTACGGGAAGGTAGCCCTGGAGTTGGTGATGTCGCAATCGCCTTCTGTTGATCACGGTTACACGTTTATAAAAGCACAAAAAGGCGATGGATCGTGTCCGTGGGTGTGATATGCAACGTGTGATTGTGGTATTTTACTGGTTATGGCGTGAATAGCAGCTATAACTGAATGAAATACGGGCTCACTGGTGTTGAGAAAGGAGTGTCGCATTTTCTTTCACAAATGTCATGTGGTGAAGTTGTGGCGGGTTCTCTACTATTTCCAGGAAGAGCGTTTGAATTTTCTTCCCTTGGATTTATTTTCTGTCTCCACCCCTCTCCTCGCTGTTCATGTAGCACTTCTGACATGTCGCCACTGGATGGCGACTCAGGACAGTGAATTGGTTCAACTACTTTAGTAAGACTTCAGTAAACTAGACTTCAGTGAAGGATCCAGTTTTGCTCAGGAGTGCTGACGCTGAGTGGCTGTTTGGCTGCACCAGGCCTTGACCCAGCGTCCAATTAATAACATGCCTCTCCGTGTCAAATGTTATGCATAGCTTTTATACACTGCGGCTAAATTAGCCAACACTAAAACCCAGTTAGACTGAACTAGATCACGACAATTTTGTGATGGCCCATTCACAAAGTAGTCCGCTTAGTTCGGGGTCAGCTTCACAGGCCTACATACCACTATCATAATAATCCTGCAGCAGATAGAAACTCCCTACAAGGTGCATGTGATGTACTTTTGCCACCAGCCGGCACGCGCACCACCCCTGTGGCACAAACGGTGTCTCACATTCCACATTACCAGATTATTATAAAAGAGGGGCTTTAGTTTGTTGCTCACTTTTCAACGTGGACAAACAAGCAACAAACTAAAGCCCCTCTTTTATAATAATCTGGTAATCTATTCTAATCTAATCTAATCTATTCATACTGACATATATATAATAATAAATCCCTTTCATTTTTGACTGAGCCGTAGACTGACTAATGTCCCACAATGCAGTGCAACTCGAGGAGCTCCCCACAGCTGCGAAAAATTTAAACTAATTATGGGCAGTGGCGGAACAAGACGAGACCAAACAAAACAAACATAATAGAAATTTTGAAAAAAAATAGCAGGCGTTATTGTTGTTAACAATTTTACAAAGTTTCCATCTTGATTGAAGACTTCTTCTTCGCATGTCTTTCACGACAAAACAGTAAGAAGCTTTTTATTTCTAGCAAATGTACCTTACACAGTGGAGCTTCTACCCAGGTAAATTCTGGTCCGAATCTGCTCAATATACGCCAAGCGGTTTAATTCATGTTTGGACGTCAAGTTTGGGGGTGACAGGTGTAATGCTGCAAAATTTTGTATGACCAACATATAACGTAGCTAAATGTACAGGTAAAATAAAACTAAATAAACGGTCTGTGTAAACCTGGCAGTTCCCCACTATAATAAGTTTGGATTCTCCTCGATCACAGTTGTTTCCTGTCACACCACTATGAAATATAGCCAACGCAGTTATAGGTGGTTATGAACATGTGACAATGGATTGACAGTGCCTCCACTCCCACTGTGGCCAGGGGAAAATGCCACTTCTGTCTACATGAAAATGCAACTCTTGTATTCATACATGTCCAGTTAGTCCCCCCTTTCCCTGCCCTCATCTCAGTTGTTTAAATGGCATCAAATACTATCTCATTTACCCTTTACTCCTTCTCTATAGCCTATAATTTTGCCTAGATTAACATTATCTACATGCCTTAATGAAAGGATTTACATGTCAACACTGAAGCAGTGTATCTGGTATCTCTTTGATCCTCTATCTCTTTATGTTTGCTCTCTGAAGTGCAAGAATGTGTATTTACTATTTTCCTCCAGATGGCGACACATTTGCAGGCCAACTCTGGTCTGTGTACTTCCTTTATGAACAGCTGCTTCCTTCTTACAGTGCAGTGGTGGAAAGCCAGACTGGATTCTCAAAATATTGTCCTGTAGACGAAACCATCAAATTTAGTGCCATTGTGGTCCAAGTTTTATTACCTAAATAGCCATGTAAATGTGTGTGATAGACAAACCCTCTCAGTACTTTTTCAATGAATGTTATCAAATGCAAATTCTCTACCTGACTATTGCTTCAATTTTGTATTATACTTGAACAAAAAGGTTAATGTATGTTTTCCTATTCCCAGAGAAGGAGTGAGGAACATGGGCAAGCATTGTCGTGCTGTGTATGAAGAACCACCGTTGCCAGACTGAAGCCATAGGTCAAATGTCTGACTAGGTGTCTGACCAACTCTAAGGAAGAATGGGCAAAACGTAAAATGAAAATCACAGCCAGTCGAGATGGACTACACAGAAACTGCTGTTGCCATTAGTGAGTGATGGTAAGACAAATATACATATATATATATCTATTATATAAATGAATGATTGTTTGATTTAGGAGCTGGTCATTAGTTCTTGAGTTTTTATTTTTTCTTAGGTTTGTTCATTAGTTTGGAATCAGGATAGGTTACTGTACTTACTCTATATAAAAACCAATTACTGTAAGATTTCTGTTTCTTTTGTGGGCTTTAAAAGGCACTTTCACCTAGTGCTTAACTGATAAGATTTTATTAAATCTTTTGAATGAAATAACAATGTATTCTATGAAAAAACAATTCTAGCTACCATCCTGTGCTATTATGTATAACAATACTTGGTTTTCCCACAGTTGACTTGCAGCAGATAACATGATAGCTAATGACAGCTGGCTAATTGGACTGCTCCATATCAGACTCATTGTTTACATGTTGACATCTCTTTCTGCAGGGGATCCATCTGCATTTGGTCGCAAGCACCCACCTGCTCAGGTAAGATATTTAACCTTTTACCCAGACTTTGACCTGCTTGCCTGTGTCCTGCAGTGACACATGGGATGTGCATGCCTTCAATCCTTTTGGGATGTCTGTTATTCCCGTTTTGTCTGTCCAATAGATGCATTTTTGTTTGAGCTTCTTTCAGAACAATGAAATATTAGACTTCTTTAAATGTATTGAAGTACCCAACCATTGGGCATAATACTGCCAGCAGTTTAGAAGCTTTTCACTCAGATTGCAGAAGTGGTAGAGATATATGAAACCCTACTGATCTAAGATCAGATTACTGTAGAAACCGTAGAATTTTTTTTCCATCTCAGCCTTCCTTAGTGTTCCAGCAAAGAAAACATACATTGAGGATTTTGTCTCATTTTCTTCTAAAAGGATGAAAATCCAGCAACTGTAACCATTAGAAATGAAATTCCAATAATGCACTGTATTAGCCTATTGTTTTTACACAGTCTGTAATGTGGTCTTTTAGTTTTGAAGCCCAAGGAGTGTCTGGTAGTTTTGAAGCCAAAGGTGCATTTAGGGTATAGAGGTTACCTCTGTAACACAGTATGTACCTCACATTGGTTGAACCAGAGTCAATGTGTTGTTTAATTAGGCCAGAATGAAGCGCCTGCTACATTTACTGACCCACACATTTAACACTGTCCGCTTCATTAAATGTTTTCTTCTATTTTCTGTTTTTGTTGGCCTGGTATTTGCTTGCCTGAACATATTGAGCTATAAATTCATGACTTGTTTTATAGGTTTTGTGTTAAAAGTGTAGCTCAGATTTTCGTTAGATGTGAGTCTCTCTGTTTTTGTAGGACTTGACGTTCTTACCACAGTTACTAATTGATTGGGACAGGGACCACAGCCAATACACATACACTCACACACACTTCAGCTGAGCTTTAAACACTCATCACCCTTACTTAAGTGTACACACACACCTAAGCTAACACCAGCTCTGTTTCATTTTCACACACACAGTCCTCAAACACGCTCTGACACACATCTCAAACCCTGTTTTGATCTCCCTCTTTGGGACATAGACACACACACGCACACACACACACACACACACACACACACACACACACGCGTCTCCCAGGACCCTGCCCAGTCTTACACACCTGGGGTTTTCCATCACTTAGCCCACTCAGCTTTATTACCCCCCTTTACAGCTGGCCATGAATCAGATCCATCACACGCATAAATGCACATGCAGAAATACACACAAACCTGCTTAACACCAAGGTGACACCCTCAATTACGAATATACACATACACACTTACATATAAAGCACAGTCTGGCTGCAAGTTTATTCTGTAAAAATGGATGTAAGCAGAGAGAAGAGAGGAAGGATTATTGAAAAAAGAAGTGGCAGTGTAATGATTATTGTAAGTCCAAACTGTTCTGACCAAGGAATGTATTTCCTTGGTCAGAACAGTTTGAACCTTCGGTGTATGAATGGTTTCTGTAAGAGTTATTGAAATTCATTTGAACTGTAAAGGGCCGGTCTTACTCGTGTTAAGTCAGTGGTTGCTGTCTCATGTGAATGTAAAGAGCTTGTGGTTTGTATACGGTTACTGTTCACATTAGCTTGTGGCAAAATGCTGATACCACATGTATACAACCAGAGATCAGAGTATGCAGTGAGGTCGTCAGTGCTTGCCATCCACAGGTTCTGAGGGTTTTATGTTGAATTTCTAGTAATTCCGTAGGACTTGAGACTATCTTATAAAATAAGATAATCCATAGAATAAAAAACCTGACTCACATGATGAGAAGACACACTCACATGTTGAGAGACTGGTCCATAGCTTCTTTTTAAGAAAGTTCTGTCCTTGTCTAAATAATATGATGACCAGTTGTCTAAAATTGAAAGTACTGTCACGTTACAATAGTCTGTACAACATTTTTTGCAATACTATTCACAGTTTTTTAAAATGCAGTAGTACTACTTTGCAAATGGCAGTTGGTAGATATATTTATTCCATCCCTTGATCTTGTTTTTTTTTTTTTTGTCTCAGACGTGTGCACACTCTCACCCTTTCTACACAGTGCCTTGTATCACCTTCCCTTTGGGTTTTCAGTGTCATATTGAATCTTATCTATTGTCATTACGTAGCTTCTAGCTTTGGTAAATAGAGAGCTACGGATATATATTCTAGCCACAAGGCTGGTACTGTGTCCTGGTGGCTTATTATGTACCTAACGTGTTTTAGGTTTGAGTCTGATTCACTGCCCTTTTGGCATTCCCCCAGTGGTGTTACAATTCCATAGAGTCAATTTTAATACTAATAATAAATCTGAAGCTATGATCCTGTCACCATAGTTGACTTGCAGAGCTTGGCAGCACCTTTACACCAGGCTTTTGATGTTGGTTGGTTGTAGGTGAAATAATTCCATATGTTGCACCTGGAACTAGTTTAATTTGGACAAGGATCTAGTTTAAGACACGGTAGATGAGTGGCATATGTTCTGCGGCAGAATTGTGCTCTGCAGAGCAGTAGGAGTCCACAGCAAAGCCACAGTCCTGCACACAGTGATGGAGGGAACAAGCTACACATTTGATTTTAAGAACACTGATGATAGGAGGTTCTGATATGTCCAAAAAGGTTGTTTCAAAAATGTTTAAAGGATTACTATTTTGCAGAGAACTGCAATAAATAATGATCATTCCAGTAAATTAAGCCCACTTTCCAGTTTGCATCTTCTTTCATTTAAGCAGGTGACATCAGTTTGTAAGTGTTCAATGTAGGGTGTAGGAAAAGAGATTGCAACTGTTTTCCCATCTGCTTTGTCTATATTCTCCACCTCCTCCTCTTCCTCTTCTGAATACTCCAGTCCATGTGCCATCCACATGTGCCACACACCCGTGGAGGGAGCACACAAAGGATGTATGTGTTCAGAGCACTCAGTGGTGTTTTTAACAGTTCTGAAAAAAATTGGTTTTCTAATGTTAACCCCAATCTGTCAAAGCAGTAATGAAGAAGTTTGGGTATTTCAGTTATCACAATAACAATTCTCTCATAGTCTTTGTTCTCTCATTCTCCCTCAATCTGCTGCTGATGTCAAATAAAACCACATGTGAAGTGTGAAACCATCTGAGACACTGAGAGTGAATGGTATAAGATAAAAATGCTTTTGGTTCAAATGAGAACAGACTTGAAGGAAGGATATCAAGAGAGAGACAGAGAGACAGGAAGAGAGGTGGTGAGAGCTGAGTCAGGATGCCTAGGGGGAGGACGGCAGGAAGCAGTGGGTGAGCAGGAGGACAGGAAAGAGAGGGAGGAGGGGAGACTCCTCTTCATCCTCCTCCACCTCCTCCTCTGTCGTCATCAGCGGTATCATCGAGGGAGGAGTGGCGTAGGGAGGGAAGGAGAAGAGGTGGGGCTGACATCATCCACCTCCTGGAGGTCTGTGAGGGCGTTTTACCAAATTCTCCATATTAAAGCTTTTAACAGCCATGTTTATGTCATCAAAGGGCTTTTAATGCATTCAAAACAACAGCTGGCAGAGAAAAAACATCTCATTTAAGAAAGAGTGTGTATATAAAACTGGCTCTGAAAAAGAAGGAACGGAGAGAAAGGGAGGGATGGAAGAACAGATAGAGCTAGAGATAGCAGATAGAGCAAGATAAAGGAATGGAGAGATGTGATGAGAGAGGTGTACAGAAAGAAAGCTCCTCTGCCTATCTGGTTATATAACTTTCCTGGGAAAGAGGGCATTGGGTTTGTGTGTGTGCGTGCTTGTTCTCATGTGAGCTCTCTTTGTAGGCTCTATGTGTTTGTGTGTGTGTGGTTGTGTGTAGGGGTTACAGAGTTTGCAACGAGGAAGATGCCCAACATGCCTCCTGTTCTCTGCTGTGCTTGTTGTTTGGCCTTCGTTACCCAACTGTCACAGGCCTCTGTTGGTATGCTGTGTATGTGCTTACAAGGTGTGTGTGTGTCTGTTGGCTCATGCACCAGTGTGTGTGCATAACTATGTGTTTATTGGTGCAGCTATGTATATACTTTCACATCTATTACTGTGAAGTGTTTCAGTGTGATGTGTGCACCTGTGTCTGAGGCCCCTCAGTGGTTGAGGAAGGTTAGATGGTGCAAGATTAGTGTTAGGTGCAGGTAATTTATGGAGGGTAGGCAGTGATGTTGCGTTTTAACAGTCACCGCCAAACCACCCAAAACAAAGAGAGCTGCAATATATCTTAAGGAAAACAAGTAATATTGTTTCAAGAATAAGTCATATCATGTGCCAGTCAGCAAGAGAATGTAAGTGTAGTTGTTGCTGCTGAAAGAAACGGAGCCGAGGCAGAGAGTGCACAACACCTGAACATGTTCTGCTTTAAAAAGAGATGTGGCTAAAATGCTAACAGAGGCTTTGGTAGATAGTGGATGTGCATTTCTGTTATAGAAAAAAATGTAAATCTCATCAAATCCTAACTTCTCCCAACTCTCCAAATCCCTTTCTTGAACAAATCCACTGCCCCCCCACCCCACCCCCCACCCCCAAAAGTGGAAACAAAAAAAATCACTTCAGTTATAAGCTGTTCTTGTGCTCTCTCACCCTCAGACCCTCCCTTCCCACCGTCTCTCCCTCCCCTGCTCCTGTTCTGGCTTTCTGCCTCTCAGGTTTCTCCCTGCCCCCCAGCCCCTTACACCCCCGTGGCCCCCCTTTGACCCCCTGTTACCCCCCATCCACCCCCTCACCCTCATTCTCCCCAGGGCAAGCCCACAGCTCCCAGCCCTGTGTGCCTTCCTTCCCCTCCCTCCTCCACCTCTGCCTCCCCCTGCCTTTGTGTGTGAGGGGCCAGCAAAGGGAAAGAGGAGAGGGAGGCTGCAGTGGAGGAGAGTGAGAGACAAGAGCTGGAAGAGAGGGATCCTATAGATCACATGTGAAACTAGAGCTTGAAACCTTTTACATGGTCTTACTTGAGTGGATTTGCACATCGAGTGAAAGCTGTGCATTCACCTACTCAAGTGTTGTCAGTGTCCTATTGTCCCTGTGTTGCATACATGTGAACAGAAATATCCTATGAACAGCAGTATAGAGATGAATACACATTTATATCTACTTCTAGTGTACTGTTGTTGCTGTTGCTAGTTAATACTTACTATTTTTACCTCCTCTAGTAGTTTGAAGTGATGTGAGTTTGATTGCTCTTACAATAATGTATGCTGTAGTATAAATCAACCAATGGCCTTAGAAACATAGAAACTGGAAATAAAGTGGTGTGTTACCTTTAGTTGTCCCTATACATAATTTTGTCAGCCAGAGGTGGTTGTTGTTGTTGTTGTTAATGTTGTAGTTTTTGTCTGGTTAAGGCTGCTGATGCAAAGGATTACAAGACGAGAAAAAATGGAAACGCCTGATGCAGATTTTCAAGATTTTCAGTTTTTATTACACAGTATAGTCCACTTTCAAGCCACTGGAGCCCCATGACTTCTGCTTGCTGTACATGCTGCACATGACACATATCAAACAAACAACCTCGAACCTTTTCTAAACTATTGAAAACTGTGACCAAAGTTCTGTGCATTTTTTTGATCAATGTTGCACATCCAGCCTGAGAATCCTGTGTATGAATCCCATTGATCCAAATTCATGTCACCGTATGAAAGATTAGTGATGTTCGTATATTAATCAAATCATAAAATGTTCATCTGAATAGATTTACCTGTCTTCAGCACTGACATGTCATGTTTAAACCGATAACACACTGTACACACAGAGCTGATTGACCTAAATAAATACTATGGACAAGCTGTAGTTAAAGGGATCTAAATCCAGTATATTTTGTGTGTATTTATAGTATGTCCCAGTAAGACTCAATAGGGGGCAGTATAGAGCAGCACAGACACACATACTCTACCAGTATACCGTACCTATATATAATTTAGGGCAACTATAAATGCATCGTTGCATGGTAAAGATCTACATTCACAAGCAACACATTTGCTTACATGACCTGACTGTTGGAATAACTTTCCTTATAAACGGCCATTTTTCGATTTTTTATTTATTTATTTTTTTATTTTTTATTTTTTTTGCAGGTCTTGACGCAATAAGAAGTCAGGCCTCAAGTAGTCTAGGTATCACCCATTACAAAAAGGGTTCTGAGAGCTCTATCCAAAATCATCATCGCCCATACAAACATATTTAGAACCAATGAACACAACTTCACACTGTGGCCCAGGTCATTGAGTTCGGACAGTGGAAATGGACCATTATGTGGCTAAGAGGGCTTTAAGGTTAGTGTATTCATAGTTAACCAAACAAGGTGGCTAGACGCTGCAGACGTCATTTACCTACTGACCTACCTAAATGTCCCACTGAGCACATAAACACGCACACACACAAAAATACAGAAAAAGTGACATGTAAGCGAATGTGGGACTCAAACTCATTAGGTTTATGAGTGTGTAAGAGAGTAAGAGAGCAAGTGCTGAGGCCGGCGAGTGAATATACACTTGAATGTGTTAATAAGCTTGTCTCAGTATGTGTACATGCATTATGCATTTACTGTCCAAAGACCCACAGCACCACACATGAATTTTTAAAACCCAGGAAACAGAAAGGTAGATCACACTGGGTGCATTTGCATGTGTATGTGCATGCATCTGTGAATGTGTTTGAATCTGTGTGTATGTATGTGTGAAATCCACTTGCCGGGAGTGCATGCTCAATAGGAGAGTATATTCCTGGAAAGCCAGCTGCCACTCCTGTTATCACAGCTAACTCGATTAGAGGAGCTTCTACTGCCAAGCCCTCTGCTCTGAGAGCTGAAACATGCGTACACACACATTGGAGGACCCGTACTATTGATTTAATTGAATCAGCCAAAATAAAGTACATAAAATTCCCAACAAATGCTACATTGTAAGCATTGCAGTTATAGCTTGTGGCAATAAAGCTCCATCATTAACATGGATATTTTATACCGATAATATAAAACCCGTCTTAGACATATATAAAACCAGATAAGATCAACCCTGCAATATGAATGAAATTAAAATAACCTAGCTTGGCTATGCAAATTGCCCCTAAAAGTGTATAGGTTCATTACATTTCAGAAACATTAGACCACAGAAAGCATGACTTCAGTCTTCAGGAATGTGTGTTGTGTAGGTCTTTAAATTCATTGTACCCAATGTAGCCTCCAAGATGGCGTCCTAATATGTACTTTTGCACATCATTAATAGAAAACAGCACTTTGCTACTGTTGTACCAATTAACCCCAGAAAAGTAGAAATGTCAGTTATGCAGCCAGCCTTTGATGTGAGGTGCTGACCTTTCCCAGTGATCATGCTAATCATTGATCGCTTAAATAAACACAGGCAACCATAAGAGGCCATTATTGCCCCCCACCCCACCCAAAGCCTTCCTATGGATGGCAGTTATAATTAGGCCTCGGGGTAATTGGCTAGCTGTTGGTGGGATACATACATCGTCTATCGTCAAACCCAAGAGGAAGCTCTGCTATTACTTTTAATTACCTGCTGTTAAGTTTGACAACTGACCCTGTGCGCTGTTTTTGGAGCTGATGGTTGTGTTCCGTCTTGTGTGAGAGGAAGGCATAGTGGATATCTCCAGTGTGGTCACTGCCACAATGGCTCAGATGGATCGCTTCTTTAGTTACACACACACACACACACACACACACACACACACACACACACACACACACACTCCCAAACACACAAACACCCACACACACAGTGGGGTGAACAGACACACTTCTCTTGTCGTCCTCTGTGCACTGGCTTTTCAGGCAGCAGACCCATTCATCATGTGTCTGTCTGTAAAGGAGCTGCTATTCATTGTCTCTCCTCCTGCTTATTCTCCAGGAGCCAGCCCGCCTCTTACTCTATCTCTCTACCTCTCTCACTACTTCTCTCTTTGTCTTTCTGCCCCCCTCCATCTCTCTCTTCCTGTCTTTATATCTCTCACACCCTTTATATATCTTGCCTCACTGAGAGAACAAAGAGGACATAGCTAGTTACCTTGTTGGCGTCTGCCTGCCCGTGTGTGTGTTTGAAATGTATGAATTGTGATGTTCAGGATTCGTCTCACAAAGCTAGTTTCTCCGGTGATACAGAAATCACTTGAACCTTTATTAGTGTTTAATATATTATGGAGGGCTAAGAAGCTAGAACAGAAACCTGCTATGTAGCCTGCTGTAGTCATTCAGTTAATAACAGCTAACATTCATTATAGTGGATACTCGCACAAAAAAACCTAAACTATTGATGCAATCCTCAGTTTAAACTGTATTCATGTAAGAAAATGTAGTACGATCACTAGCTGTAGTGAATGTGTGAAGGGAAAATATGTTTTCACCATGCAACTTCATAAAAATGTAGTCTATAGTCACTTTGCCTTTTTAGTAATCTGGGTGTTGTATTTAACCAGTCATACTTCTTGTGTGTCTCTTCACAATCATGTTGTTTAGACACTGTTAAAGAATAGTAATCTTAAATGAAAAGTAGGATTCCTCATGACAGCTGTCACCGGTCACTAAAACTGTTTATTAAGCCTTTTGCATACAAAGAAGCTGCAACAAAACCAAAAAGATTCTGCTTTACACAAATATTTCATGACAGTATTTGATGGACATGTGGCCATCCCATCCATCCTCCATTATGGTGGAGTTATAGTGAAGAGGTTGGGCTTGACCATATGTTATGCCATAGCTGACGCGCATCGCCTCATAAAGATAACTTCATTGATACCTCTTGGATTCCATAAGAGCTGTGATCAGCCCAGGCTTTCTCCTACAAGCTGGTGCAGATTGTTGATAGTCAAGACAACATTAAGGAAGTTTCTGTTCTTCAGTAACATACATTTAGAAAAGACATCTCTCCACTGCAAACCTGCTCATCTCAATCGTCACTTTCTGTCACTGCGAATGAAAGACCATAAACACACACAATACCTCAGTGGTAGTCTCTAATTCAGTCATGAGACAGTTCCCACTGTCCCTCTATATCATAAAGTTAATGAAAGACTGTAAACAAAATTGCTGTGGGGAGTGTAATTAAAGCACAGCTGCCAAAGCAACTTATAAAATCTCCAGAGCATTTACAGTGAATGTACATGTGAGAAAGGAGCTCTAGATTAACACTTTGCCTTCCAACCTTGAAAGTGAATGTGATGGAGGACTCTGGGGAAAGTGTACTTTAACTTGAGGACACAGACCGACAGATGGAAAAACACGATGTGTGACAATGTGTTTCTTCTCGTCAGTATGAGTATCAGAGGGTACTGAGCAAGGTTTTTCATGTAATGTCTGTCGGATGAACACCTTTTCCAGCCCTTCAGTTTCTTTTATTGTTTGTACCACTTAAAGGGGTTTCACATCCGGGACTGGGGCTTGGATGTGAGTACACTTGACCCCTTAGTCCAGTTGGTTTGATTAGTGTGAACACTGTAACGTACCTGAGCGCGGACAAAAAAACTGCCTGGGTCCACTTGAAAAGGTGGTGTCAAGTACGGCTCGCATCAGGTGTGAGAAGTACTGTAACAAACCACAGACGTTGACTGCTAGAAAGTGACTGCGAGTGTACTGTTTTTATTGGCATATCGCAAACCAAATAGGTGCATTCTGCCACCTACTGTATCAGAGAGTGTACATACACAGGTGTACAAGGGTACAGAACAACATAAATGTCATACCCAGCCATGGCACGAAGTAGCTGCACCTAATATGAAAATGCCCTGAGACACATTCAGTTACACATACACAGGTGTGGAGCAGCAGAATTTGCTGGATTTGTCAACTTTTTACTGTATGTTTCTTTTCTTTTATCTGTGTGTGTGTGTGTGTGTGTGTGTGTGTGTGTGTGTGTGTGTGTGTGTGTGTGTGTGTGTGTGTGTGTGTGTGTGTGTGTGTGTGTGCTTGCGCGCTACACAGGCCACATCCAGGGCCAAGAACAGGGTTGTGTTGCCATGGTGAAAATGAAATCCAAAATGCAGAGTTGCAAGGAAACCCCTGATTGGCTTAGGAGCTATGCATGGGATTGTGATGCATGCTGTCAGCCGGCCAATGGGAGCAGGCCGAGCCAGGGCTGTTGCTAAGGGGAGTAGCTTGGAACATAGTCAGCTGGGTTTTCTCTCTCTCTCTCTTCTCTCTCTCTCTGCGTCTCCCAGTCAGTTTCTGGCTCGCTCATCTGTTCTCTCCTGCTGCTCGCTCTGCCTTTGCCCTCACTGACTCCTTCTCTCCCTCCTTCCTGTCTCCCCATTGCTCTCCCCCTACATTTTTTTTTTTTGCACTTATACACGTGCGAAAGGGGAAAGAGCACATGTTGAAAAATTCACTGAATATTTCATGCAGCTTGTTGTGTGGGGCCGGGGCTGTATCCAAAGAAACCCTGCACATAAAGTGGTGTGTGTGTGTGTGTGTGTGTGTGTGTGTGTGTGTGTGTGTGTGTGCGAGTGTGTGTGCGTGTGTGTGTGTGCGTGTGCATGTGCGTGTGTGCGTGTGCGTGTGTGCCTGTGTGTGTGTGTGTGTGTGCCTGTGTGTGTGTGCCTGCATGCAAGGAAGTTTGTCTGTTTGTTTATTATATCATGTGTGTTTTCTCAGACTGTGCATCTGTCTGGGCTTGCCGGTCTGTGATTGTCCTTGTCAGATTGACATGATTATTTTCTTCTTTTTCTTGTACCTTTCTTTATATGCTTGTGCATATATATGTGTGCTCCTGCTGTCTTTTATGTCTCCATGTTTGTATCTTTAAGGTTTGTGAAGGGATGGTATATTTTTGTGTATATTTAATGTCTGTGGGTTCATGTCAAAGAGCTCTCCAGGGACTTGGGGCTCTCCAGCTGAAGTGGGGTGTGTTTGAACAGGAGCCAGGTAGTGTTGGGTACGCGCCTGGAGTCACGTAGGGCTGAACCCCTCTACTTCCTCCCCTCCTCCATCTTAGCACCCTAAACCCAACTGCTGGGTTATTACCGCTATTCACTTCAAACTATATATCTCTAAACGGCTGAACACAATTGCTTACCCCTCATCTACAAGTCTTGTTAAGGTGATGTGGTAAACAAAAGGTTTTCCACAGCAGCATTTAGTAGGAAAATTGTAATCAGTGTCACAGAAACACATAACAAACCAATCACACAGAATAAGAATAAGTGAATAAAAATAAACTCAAGTTGAATATTTGAAATAAAAGCTCTTGCAAAACAGAAGAATCCATATTCGAGTGTAAACCTTTATCTTCAGGGTACAGGGTTGCTTAGTCTCAAGCAATCTGATATGTCACTGACAACTGACATGTGAACTCACTGCTGATGATTCCCATAATGCATGTCTGTGTGTGCCTTAGTGGTTGCCATGCCAACTCTTGTACAACCAAGCTGTAAGCTAACGGTCTTTGTTGATTTCTCAGGTTTTTATTGTAGTTTTTCCAAGCAACCTGAGCCACAGTTCTACTGATATACTGTAGATACAGAACACATAAGCTCGGATCTGTCCATCTTATTAACGTCACTTTGTTTGCCTCCAGTATCATTATGTGTGCTAATGACAAACATAACGCATTGGAGTAGGCTGAGGTATTGCGTGTGCATCCACTCATGAGAATGTGGGTTAGTATCAGTCACATAGAGTCATTGTCAATTATTTATTTATGACAGAGTTGCTGGATGAGTTGTCAACTGTCAGACTTTATTTGTGCAGCATTTGATTTGTTCGCGTTGGTCTCGAGGCAGCGCAAGTGGAGTTTAATATCTAGATCAAGCTAAATGAATGAGGAGATCTGAGTTACTGTACTGAGTCATGTCTATGATCAAACTTTGCCAAGAGGCAGCAGCAGCACAAAGAATGACCATTTTGTTTGTTTTTATGAAAGGCAGGAATACTGTACGTCACCCCACAAGTCGACAGAAGCAGAAACAAAGTATCCGCTCTCTCCAGACATTTTTCTGTCCCCACCCCCTCAGTTCCTTCCTCCTCTCATTTCCTCCTTCCACACTTCCTGTTTCCTGGCTCTCATCCTTTCTTTGTTCAGCTTTCTCTCTCATGTGGCACATTTTTTTTTCCTTCCGTTGTCGTTTCATGCATTTTTTTTTTCCTACGTGTGTGTGTGTGAGTGTGTGTGTGTGTAATGGATCTATTGTGCCGATGGGGGAATCAGTGAAGTGAGGCTTTGTACTTATGAATCAAACTCCACTAATAGAGCATAGCTGCCTTTTGAGATGACATAACACACACACACACACACACACACACACACAACACACACACTGTGGCCATCCCACAGCCCCCAGTCATTCATTCATAATAATCCTCGCAATCAGTTATTCAGAATGAGTGATGGAGGGAGAAGAGGGATGAGTGAAAAATGGGGAGCGGGAGGGAGAAGGTAACACTCACTCAATTCATGTGAAAACAAAGCAATTACAGCATTATGAGTTGTGTTAGGTGGGTGCGTGTGTGTGCGTGTGCACGCGTGCGTGTGGTAAAGATGAGATCAAAAGCAGGAGCCCCAGCTGGCTCTTAGCTCTCCCATTGGTTTCATTTGGGTTATCACCATTGTCCTCTTATTGATACTGTGTGGGTCTGTGTGTGTGTGTGTGTGTGTGTGTGTGTGTGTGTGTGTATATGTATATGTATGTGTGTTCCCTTAATGCAAAAAACAATTCACCTTCAAATACCCAGGAATGAGTGTGGTAAACATAGGTGTGTTTTCAAGATAACACACACACGTGCATATGTTTTCCACCTCTGTAAAAATGGAAAACATTATACACATGTGCATGGGCATACATGCTCAGAAAGTTTCCTAGTGTGCACTGCAGTCAGTGGGACTTATTGGAGGAGAAGCAAGCAGTCAGCCGCTGTATGGGAGTTTAAAAATAGCAGTAACACACACACGCATTTACACACACACACTCGTCGGCTTGCAGCTCAGAAACAGAAGAAGCAAAAGGCATGCGAGTGGCTGAGCCCAGTCTCTTTTCCTGTCTTTTCTCTTTTTTCCTGTTTTTTTCTTTTTCCTTCTGTCTCATCTGTCCTTTTGTGACTTTTTTCCTCCTCTCCCTCTGCTTGCTGTGCACAAAACAAAGACAGAGACAGAAGGGAAGAAAGAGCAAAGAGGTAAGAGAAGGTCTGTGAGCAAGAAAGAGGTGTTAAAAATAAAGCGAGCAGCTGTGCATCCTTGGGAATCAAACTTGCCAAGTTTGCATCACCGCAGCGCCATGTGCATATGTTTGGGTCAGGCACATGCATGTGTATGTGTGTGTTTGATGTCCCATCTGCATGTTTCTGTGTGTGTTGAAGTGGCAAAGTCTGCATATATTGAAATGTCTATGGCAGATAGTGACGCTGAGACTTAGGATGAAAGAATTTCAGTAATCTCTCTCTCTGCTTCACGGGCTGAGATTTATATTGATGCTGAAAAAATGAAAGGTTCTGAAGGAAGGAGAAACTGAAAGAGTGTAAAAGATTGAGTGCAGGGGTAGAGCAGGTGTCATGGTGAATAACAGAACACACATTTATTGCCAATATTTATTACACAGTTTACACAGAAAGTTCCCTTCACCACCCCTGTTTGTCTGTGTGTGCCCGCGTGTGTTTTCCATGCAGCACACTGCAGTTATTATTCCTCCACAGAGAGGGAGAGAGGTGGAGGAGTGATGATGAAGAAGTAGAAATTTGATGTCGGAGACGATGAGAGAGAGACAGAGGGAGGAGGAAGATGAAAGCGAAGAAGAGAGAGAGAGAGGAGATGATTATGCAGTTTAAGATAATGCTGGCTTTGAAGAGAGAAGAGAGGGAGCTGCAGGGAGATAAAGAAAGAGGACAGCAACAAAGATGAATTTTCTTTTTCTATTTCTTTACCTGCACTGTGTCTTTCTCCATTTCACTCTCTTACTTTCACTTGCTCTCTCGCTGTGTTGCTCTGCTATGGAGTTATTTTTAGCCCTGACTCTTCTGTCTGACTGCCTGTGAAAATGTGGAGCTACATTTAAAGTAAAGGTCTAGATGGCAATTCTGTCTTTGTCAAATGAGTCTCAATAAAGAGAAAAACTCTAGTGAAATTCTCAGCCTGACTCGTGCTCGCTGCCTTTGATGTGCTACTGAAAACATTCTCACAAGCTGAACTGCACATGCATGAGACAACGAAAGACGTAAATACAGCAGTAAACGAGGACTTTTTTTCTGTGACATCTAAGATGTGATTTTACGGGGCAGGTGATATTTAGGGCAACAGTCACTCATACAGTTGAAAGCTCCAGAACGGCACTAAATGGACCTTGTGGTGAGTTTATTTTTATTGAGAGAAATAGGTTTTAAAGAACAAAATCATCACTTGAAGTCGTCACTCATTGCTAAAGGCAGAGAGTAGTCTATATGTATGTGACGAAGGTTGTCACCATTAGCATAACTTTCCACTGTTAAGTCATAGAACTACACAGAATCACATTACATAATAATTACCAAATGAAGTAAAGTTTCAGTTTCACTTCTGCTTCTTTTTAACACTTGCTCAGACTCATTTAACCACACATGCACACTTTTTTCCCTCTTGCCCACTCACTTGCTCTCTCTTTTCAAGAGGTCAATTAAATGTGTTTTAAATGTCAGTATCATGACATTAAGTCTTCATCCCTAATAGAGACATCTTGTCACAAAAGCCCAGGGGTGTCAGTCCCCTGCTCTGTCCCACCTAGGAACTGCTAATGTGGACTTGAGCGGTGTGACTGTGTGGGTCTGGGTGGGACATGAGTCTGAGTCTGACTGTGAAACAGTGCGTGTAACAGCCACACAACTGAACACAGAGCCTGCTTTTCATTATTTCTAAAACGTTGACATTTTGAGATGCAAAGTTTTACTCTAACAGCAACAATAGACGCCAAGTGACGGGCCATAAATCAGCTGAAACATACTGTGACATTAAATGCGCGTCTTGAAATGCTCATTTGCCCGTCTTTGTACTGTTGCTGCGGCATCAAGCAACACTCCACTGCTCGATGTTTTACATTCAAACAGCCACCAAAAAAAATCACCTTGTCTTGGTCTGTTCTGTTCTTAATTCCATCCACATACTTAGATGTTGCTTTATTGATGAATCTCAGCATAAAGGTTCAGCTACTCTAAGCACTTTAAGGCAGCAGTGATCAGCCTTATCAAATGAGCGTATACCGTACAGCAGGTATTCGTTAGTCTGTGTATGTGAGAGAGAAAAACAGACAGTGTCACTGTTCCTCATAACAATGTGACAGACAGGAAATCAGAGTCAGCTTCTCATTAAATTGAAGTTTCCTTTATCTGTTTCTTGTAACTGCACACTTGTCTCACTGAAACACTGTATGTGTGGATACGTAGGTTGGACCAAAGATGAACTATTACTATATACCGAATAGCACAAATTTCTAGTTAAAGGAAGTGGTCAGGTGTTGGTATTTGTCAGCTTCTGCTCTGTAATTGAAAGGATTTGTTCATTCATCTGATGGTGTGGTGAGGGTTATTTTTCATTAGACATCACCATGTTGTATTTTTTCTAATAGTAAATGTTTTGCATGAAGTTGAATAATTGGTAGTTTTTGCAGCTTTTGCAGACATCTTTTCTTTTTTCTCTCCCAAAACACACTCTCTCTCTCTGTCTCTCTCGCTCTCTCTCTCTCTCTCTCTCTCTCTCTCCCTCCCTCCCTCCCTCCCTCCCTCCCTCCCTCCCTCCCTCCCTCCCTCTCTGGCTCGCTCGCTCGCTCTCTGTCCCTTGGATTTGACCTCTCAGGCCGTGACCTCATCAATGAGGGGCTCATTTGGGGGAAGGGCAGGGTCAGGGGTGTGTGTGTGTGTCTCTCTGTTTGTCTGTGCATGACCCTGATGGGGCCCCTAGCATAGTTCGATTAGGGGTGGGGGGCGGCTGGAGGGACAAGCAGGGAGGGGTCAAATGGGCCCCCCATCTTCCTCCATCTTAGGTTTCTGTCTATTGACTGCTGTGGCTGCCCCAGATCTCATGTCTCCATGTGTGTGTGTCTGTGTGTGTGGGTGTGGGTGTGTGTGTGCGCAATGTCTGTATCTCCTGTCCATTCTCCTCATGGCAATCTCGCAGGTGGACAAGACAATCACTCATTCTCATCTCTCTTTCTCCCTCTATATAAATCTCTGCCTGTGTGTGTGTCTTCTATCACTCCACCCCTCCCTGCCATTCAGTTTCTTCATCCTCCTACTCCTCTCACCCTTTCTGTCTCTGCTCTCTCATCCTTTTATTCCGTCCCACCCTCCCTGCCTTCCTCCCTTCCTCCGGTCAGGTGAGAGGGAGGTGAGGGGGGAGGAGGAGGAGGAGGAGGAGGAGGAGGAGTATTAGCCTCACTGTCTGGAGCCAGTGGTAACCTTATATCTCAACACAGAGACACAGAGAGAGGAAGGGTTGGTAGTAATTTGAGCTTTAGTGATTGTACATTCAACACAGAGGTCATTTTTGTAGACACTGGATATGAGTGAATGCACATTTACACAGACACAGTCTTCGCCCTGTGCCAAAATGAATGCATACATCTACCAAACACACATTAGAAAGACATATTTTCGTTCCCGCTATCAGTGATGTAATCCCGGTGCAATGTCGCCGTGGCGATTGTCCTCTCCCATCCTCCGGAAACAGAGGCTCTGAGGTTTGTGGCTGATTGGCTTGTCCAGGCAGCTGGAAAATGGAGTTTAGTCAGCTCTGTGCCTTCGGGCTGTTACATGCTCTAACACACACACACACACACACACACACACACACACACACACACACACACACGAATGTACATACAGTACATGTACTCTGCACAGATAGATGAGCTAGAGGAAGGATTAAAGAAATGGAAAAATAGGAAATGGAGAAATTGATTCATTAGGGGTTGAAACAAACAAAGCTAAAAGGTGGAACACATGCGTGTTTCAGTTTTGAAAACATGATCTCAGTTTTGCTATTATGACTGTTGAGGATTATGCACTATTACATATTTTCTAACCAAATAATAAATCTTTTCAGCCTGAAGAGATTGTTTTTCAGTTTTCGGAAGGTCTGAACACAGCTTGTATCTTACAAGCAGTCATACCACTGAAGTGACTTAATTCAAATATGTTCATTACAAACAGGAAAGGGAGAGGGATACAGAGGTACAACAGAGACCCACAGACATTAAAAGGAATAGAAAAAGAGGCAGGAAAGAGAACAGAAAAAAATTGTGTAGCTTTAAGAAATCTAGAAAAGTGAGTGAGAGACTGATATAGGGAGGTTTCACTGGGTTTTAATCAGTCATAGCAAGTGGTGGTGAAACAGTGTTCATTAGTTAGTGGCTCTGGGCTGAATGCTGCCGTTGCTTTCTTGCCTTCAAGTTGCTTGTCACTGTCAGATCTTTTTTGGCCTCTGATGCAGTTGCTGAGTTGATCCCAGTCAGAATATTTCTGGCTTTGATTCAGAGTCTTTTGCCTTTCACGTTTTCATTGATGTACAATGTGAAGTTTAGGAAACTTGGCCCACTTTCTCAAAGTTGGGCCAGATTGTCCCGATGCCTTGACTTGGTTTGATTTGTTGACCCATTGGATACACTGGCCCGACTCTTTGCCACATGAGGCAGACAGAACTAAGTTGATCAGATGTCAATGGCTGAGTCAGAGGCAGCTGTAAAATATCCAATTAGTGAGCACCTATGATCAGCAGTTAGAACAACAACAACAAACACACACCTGATGTGCACACAGCTGACTGCATAAAATCATGAACCATGCTCATAGTGGAAGTGTTTAACAGCTATTTTGCCTCACAAGCACATTTAACCTTCAGTGTTGATCTGTATGATCCTTTTTTTTTTTCTTTTTGCTTTGAGAGTTTGAATGCTGCCTTCTCGGGGTCGTCCTTTAGCCTCTCCAAATGGTCCCACACTTTGGATTTCCTGTGCAACTTACGTAAATACTGTAACAGACTGTGGTCACTGTGTGTTTCGAGAGTCGCCGTAAGGAGTCCAGCTTGTGACACGCGTTAGGAAAATAAAGAAGTTGTTGCTGTTCATCGGAATATGTCTCTATGTGCTGTTTATTATTTTATTACTAAATACGTCCAGTTAGGTGAAACCAAGAAGCTCAGTTACATTTCTGTCTAATAAGGGACCAACCGTGTAAGCGATGTCTGTCTGTGACTGAATGTTGGCAGTTGGAGTTTTTTTTTCCCGGTGACCAACCAACCAATCAGCACTTGGCTAATTAAGACACTTCTCGATAATAAAAATAATTGCTTGTAGCAGCCGTTGGACGGTGTGGTGAGTTTTGCCTCTAGTGGCAACATGAAGCAACATGTTGACGATGTTTCCGTGTTTCGTTTAAAATGTTTGTCACTTTAGCCTTGTGCTTGTGTGCAGGTGATGAAATACCTATTTTACACTATTCTACAGACAGGGGGTGATGGTAACATGCCAAGACAAGTAGTGATACAAGAACAAAAGCTGGGACATGAAACACTGAATGTAAACATAACTGTTTGTTTACAAGACAATCCCACAGGGTGCCTTTTCTGAACATAACTAACTTAGTGTCCAGTAATCACCCATAATTCACAGAGCCAATAGCAGAAGCAAGATTTATTCTAGCCCCACTATCTGCTCTTGTGTCTGTACAGTCGGCCCCAGGCCACTCCAATTCTGGTTAGACCCCAGACAGACCCACAGAGCACTGCCAGGGTGAACGAGTCCTCACCAGGCTGAGGGGACCAGATGTGTCAAGTGGTTGAGCTTGGGGGACAATGTGCCCCCTGGGGCCTGTTGAAGTGCCTTGGGGGAGCCTGGACTGGATCTCTCCGCCCCCTCCCTCAACCCCCTGTCCCTCTCAAGCCGGGGCTTTTCCTGGGCAGCGTGGCACAGTGTGTGGCCTGGCCCCAAGCCAGAGCAGCCAGCCTGCCTGCCTCTGCCAGCCTCCCTCCCCTGAAACCAAAGACAAAGCTGGGTCATGGCCAGACACTCCACGCTCTCTGTTTATCTCTCCATCATTCCCCTCCTTCTCTCTGTAGACTCTGTCTCTTTCTCTTCTCAGTCATTAGAGGTCATTCTGTCCCTTTTTTCTTTATTAAACGATTCCTTTTCCTGTCCTTTTATACACTTCTCTTCCCACTACTCTTCATTTCTTTTTCTTTCTTTTCCTTTTGTTCCTCTATAAATTCATGTTATGTCTTTTGTTTCTTCTTGTTGTTTATCTTACCATCTCACTCTGCACTGCTCCTAATCTCTTGTCAGTGTTCAGCGTTTCGATTTCACACCCTCACACACACAGGCATTGTTCCTTACATCTGCACATATATTCAGAGTCATAGGCAAACTTTAAACCCTTACACACACACACACACACACACACACACACACACACACACACACACACACACCCAAATCACACACAGGTGTACATGTATCAGCTGTCCACCTGTACATTCACATGCATGCACATACACACACTCTCTCTCTCTCTCTCTCTCTCTCTGTGTGTCTCTGTCTCTCTCAAATACTCTCCCACACAACTTCCAACTCACTTAACATTCATACACTCAGTCTTTCTCAAGCCCCTACACACAGATGTACAATCGCAGTTTTCCCATATAAACATACATATAGCCCAACTCAACACATCCCCTTCCCACACCCACACATATAAGCCCCCCTCTCTCTGCAGTGTGTGTGTTACAGTGTGTCTGTCATCCTGTCGCTGTGTGTGGGCTCCACATCAAACCAGCTGCCTAACCAATCAAGGCTAGCGCTAGCCACCAGGCTCAGACCGGCTAGCATGCATCACTCACTGAGTGTGTGTGCTCCATCCTCCACAGCCACCCACGGAGCTGCCACTCTGGCTGACTTTATGAGGATATGAGTGGATTTTTCTCAACCTCTTTTTCTTTGTCACTCTCCCTTTACACCCTCACCCTCATTTCAACTTGGATTTATTTGATTTATTTATCTTTCTTATTTGACCATTTGACTTTCTCTCTCTCCCTCTTTCTTCAGTACTCAGCTCTTTCATCTTCCCTTTTACTCTTTTTCATTATTTTCTCTCTCCCACAACTTTCTAATTACCACTCTGTCTGTCACCATGCCTGTCTTGTAATGACTCCTAAACCACAAGCTTCACACCTCACATTAAAGAACAGTACACACACACAAACCAGAGTGCTTGTATACGCGCACATATACCCACAGTTAACTGACACAGTAAACTAGCTTAACTCCTCTTTTTGCTTTTGAGTAATCTTAAGAATTTGATTTTTCACATGTTTAATGCTTCCTCAGTCTCAGTCTCTGCTCTGGTTAATAAGATTTATAACTCTTGCTGTTTTACAGTAGAATTGTGCTTTTTACTTTAAACCTTTAACACTCACCTGCCTGATGATAACATATATTTGAGGTTTCCGTTGTATAATCTGCTGTACATTCTGAAAATGACCAAAAAGGACCAGTCCGATGTATCAATATACATATGTTCGTATTCACAGAACTTTTCCTATACTAGCGTCCCATGCACAAAATAGCGGGTGAATAAAAACGGCCTGCAAATGGGTCGGTATGGTTCAATCAAAGTGTGCACTTTTCCCATGGCTAAATTTGAAGCTTACGGCAATCATACATCTTTCTGAAACCAGCAATCCAACTCGCATATCCGCTTCATGCAGCAGTTGGTCAGGTGTAGAGACGTAGAAGTAAGCAAGGTTTGACCTCCTCTCTCAAGCTCTGTTTTTTCATTTTTCATAACTACTTCTATCACTGTGTGGATGTACAGCTGCACCATGAATGCCTCTGAGGGGGAAACTGTACAAATACGTGAGCTCTTATCTCCATCTAAACATTATTTTGTCTCACCACTCTGTGACAGCCAGCTTTTTACCTTGCCTTTGAGTGTGGCCGTGCGAAGGAGCTATAAACACTTTTACCGTCAGATATGGTCGAACATCATACTGTACAAACCATTTTTTGTAGCATACCCTGGCCTTTGATGTTACTCCGCTGGTTCTACTCTAGATTTGATTTGTATGGAGCCTCTGGGTTACTTTGATGAGTGGATATAGAAATAGAAATCCAATTTTAAAGTGAAAACAGAAATTGAGATTCATCAGATCAGTCTATGTTTTCCAGTCTTTAACTGGCCAGTTTTAATCAGCCTGTGTCCTCTGCAGCCTCAGATTTTTGTTGTTGGATGACAGGAGAGGAACCCAGCGTGGTGTTTAGCTGTTGTAGCTTATGCTTTTCTGCTTTATACAGTTAAGAGTGGTTATCTGAGTTACCATAGCTTTCCCCTTTCTGATGTTTGATGTGAACATTGACTGAAGCTCGGGCCCTCTATCTGCATGGTCTTGTGTATTACACTGCTGCCACATGATCGCATGAATAAGCAGGTGTACAGGTGTGCCATATAGTGCTCGTTGAGTGTAGAGATCATATTGTTTTGCACACAAACACCAACCAAACTAAAATCAGTCGAACTTGGACACTGAACAGTTTCTGTCACAATACGCCTGCTAATCAGTACTTCACACATTAACACACAGACCAACAGCTTCACGGTGTACTTGTGTAAAATTGCATTATAGTTAAAATGAATTACATTACATGTGTGTGTATTACAGGCTTCAGTTGGATTCCATGGAGGCAAATTTAGCGTGTCATATTAGATTATTCTGACATTTTCTGTCTTACAGATGCCACAGTCTTATTTGGGATCATTTTCTGTCCCTTCAGGTCAGTTTTTCTTGACAAAGCAGACTGAGACCGTGCTGGATCAGGATCAGTTTTTTAAGTTGCTTTACGGACAAAAGAGAGATTGACTAAAGGGCAGATAACAGCTCTCTCTCTCTCTCTCTTTCTTTGTTTTCTGTCTTTGTCTCAAGGGTATGCTGACCTGTTGTGGACTGATAGTTGGTGTGTGTGTGTGTGTGTGTGTGTGTGTGTGTGTGTGTGT